>NW_026908019.1:0-189954 GCF_033978785.1 Entelurus aequoreus | reverse complement strand
TTTTCTAAGTACAAAATCAAGAGAGGCTAAAAATCACCTCTTTTTCCTTCTCTCGATCAGACACTTAGAAAAAAAACGGAAAAAAAAAAAAAAAATTTGGATTTTTTCTAAGTACAAAATCGAGAGTGGCTAAAAATCACCTCTTTTTCCTTCTCTCGATCAGACACTTAGAAAAAAAAAAGAAAAAAAAAAAAAAAAATTGGATTTTTTCTAAGTAAAAATCAAGAGAGGCTAAAAATCACCTCTTTTTCCTTCTCTCGATCAGACACTTAGAAAAAAAACGGAGAAAAAAAAAAAAAAAAATTGGATTTTTTCTAAGTACAAAATCGAGAGTGGCTAAAAATCACCTCTTTTTCCTTCTCTCGATCAGACACTTACAAAAAAAATGAAAAAAAAAAAAAAAAATTGGATTTTTTCTAAGTACAAAATCAAGAGAGGCTAAAAATCACCTCTTTTTCCTTCTCTCGATCAGACACTTAGAAAAAAAAACGGAAAAAAAAAAAAAAAAATTTGGATTTTTTCTAAGTACAAAATCGAGAGTGGCTAAAAATCACCTCTTTTTCCTTCTCTCGATCAGACACTTAGAAAAAAAACGGAAAAAAAAAAAAAAAAAGATTTGGATTTTTTTCTAAGTACAAAATCGAGAGTGGCTAAAAATCACCTCTTTTTCTTCTCTCGATCAGACACTTAGAAAAAAAAAGAAAAAAAAAAAAAAAAATTGGATTTTTTCTAAGTACAAAATCGAGAGAGGCTAAAAATCACCTCTTTTTCCTTCTCTCGATCAGACACTTAGAAAAAAAACGGAAAAAAAAAAAAAAAAAAAATTGGATTTTTTCTAAGTACAAAATCGAGAGTGGCTAAAAATCACCTCTTTTTCCTTCTCTCGATCAGACACTTAAAAAAAAACGGAAAAAAAAAAAAAAATAAATTTGGATTTTTTTCTAAGTACAAAATCGAGAGTGGCTAAAAATCACCTCTTTTTCCTTCTCTCGATCAAACACTTAGAAAAAAAAATGAAAAAAAAAAAAAAAAAATTGGATTTTTTCTAAGTACAAAATCAAGAGTGGCTAAAAATCACCTCTTTTTCCTTCTCTCGATCAGACACTTAGAAAAAAAACGGAAAAAAAAAAAAAAAAAGATTTGGATTTTTTCTAAGTACAAAATCGAGAGTGGCTAAAAATCACCTCTTTTTCCTTCTCTCGATCAGACACTTAGAAAAAAAAAGGAAAAAAAAATAAAAAATTGGATTTTTTTCTAAGTACAAAATCGAGAGAGGCTAAAAATCACCTCTTTTTCCTTCTCTCGATCAGACACTTAGAAAAAAAACGGAAAAAAAAAAAAAAAAATTGGGATTTTTTCTAAGTACAAAATCGAGAGAGGCTAAAAATCACCTCTTTTTCCTTCTCTCGATCAGACACTTAGAAAAAAAACGGAAAAAAAAAAAAAAAAAAATTTGGATTTTTTCTAAGTACAAAATCGAGAGAGGCTAAAAATCACCTCTTTTTCTTTCTCTCGATCAGACACTTAGAAAAAAAACGGAAAAAAAAAAAAAAAAAATTAGGATTTTTTCTAAGTACAAAATCGAGAGAGGCTAAAAATCACCTCTTTTTCCTTCTCTCGATCAGACACTTAGAAAAAAAAAGGAAAAAAAAAAAAAAAAAAAATTGGATTTTTTTTAAGTACAAAATCGAGAGTGGCTAAAAATCACCTCTTTTTCCTTTTCTCGATCAGACACTTAGAAAAAAAATGAAAAAAAAAAAAAAAAATTGGATTTTTTCTAAGTACAAAATCGAGAGAGGCTAAAAATCACCTCTTTTTCCTTCTCTCGATCAGACACTTAGAAAAAAAAAGGAAAAAAAAAAAAAAAATTGGGATTTTTTCTAAGTACAAAATCGAGAGAGGCTAAAAATCACCTCTTTTTCCTTCTCTCGATCAGACACTTAGAAAAAAACGGAAAAAAAAAAAAAAAAATTTGGATTTTTGCTAAGTACAAAATCGGGAGTGGCTAAAAATCACCTCTTTTTCCTTCTCTCGATCAGGACACTTAGAAAAAAAATTGAAAAAAAAAAAAAAAAAATTGGATTTTTTCTAAGTACAAAATCAAGAGAGGCTAAAATCACCTCTTTTTCCTTCTCTCGATCAGACACTTAGAAAAAAAACGGAAAAAAAAAAAAAAAAAATTTGGATTTTTTCTAAGTACAAAATCGAGAGTGGCTAAAAATCACCTCTTTTTCCTTCTCTCGATCAGACACTTAGAAAAAAAAATGAAAAAAAAAAAAAAAAAATTGGATTTTTTCTAAGTACAAAATCAAGAGAGGCTAAAAATCACCTCTTTTTCCTTCTCTCGATCAGACACTTAGAAAAAAAAACGGAAAAAAAAAAAAAAAAAATTTGGATTTTTTCTAAGTACAAAATCGAGAGTGGCTAAAATCACCTCTTTTTCCTTCTCTCGATCAGACACTTAGAAAAAAAAATGAAAAAAAAAAAATAATAATTGGATTTTTTCTAAGTACAAAATCGAGAGAGGCTAAAAATCACCTCTTTTTCCTTCTCTCGATCAGACACTTAGAAAAAAAACGGAAAAAAAAAAAAAAAAAATTTGGATTTTTTCTAAGTACAAAATCGAGAGAGGCTAAAAATCACCTCTTTTTCCTTCTCTCGATCAGACACTTAGAAAAAAAAAGGAAAAAAAAAAAAAAAAAAAATTGGATTTTTTTTAAGTACAAAATCGAGAGTGGCTAAAAATCACCTCTTTTTCCTTCTCTCGATCAGACACTTAGAAAAAAAAATGAAAAAAAAAAAAAAAAAATTGGATTTTTTCTAAGTACAAAATCAAGAGAGGCTAAAAATCACCTCTTTTTCCTTCTCTCGATCAGACACTTAGAAAAAAAACGGAAAAAAAAAAAAAAAAATTTGGATTTTTTCTAAGTACAAAATCGAGAGAGGCTAAAAATCACCTCTTTTTCCTTCTCTCGATCAGACACTTAGAAAAAAAACGGGGAAAAAAAAAAAAAAAAAATTTGGATTTTTTTCTAAGTACAAAATCGAGAGTGGCTAAAAATCACCTCTTTTTCCTTCTCTCGATCAGACACTTAGAAAAAAAAATGAAAAAAAAAAAAAAAAATTGGATTTTTTCTAAGTACAAAATCAAGAGAGGCTAAAAATCACCTCTTTTTCCTTCTCTCGATCAGACACTTAGAAAAAAAAAATGAAAAAAAATTTGGATTTTTTTCTAAGTACAAAATCGAGGAGAGGCTAAAAATCACCTCTTTTTCCTTCTCTCGATCAGACACTTAGAAAAAAAACGGAAAAAAAAAAAAAAAAAATTGGGATTTTTTCTAAGTACAAAATCGAGAGTGGCTAAAAATCACCTCTTTTTCCTTCTCTCGATCAGACACTTAGAAAAAAAAAAGAAAAAAAAAAAAAAAAAAATTGGATTTTTTCTAAGTACAAAATCAAGAGAGGCTAAAAATCACCTCTTTTTCCTTCTCTCGATCAGACACTTAGAAAAAAAACGGAAAAAAAAAAAAAAAAAAATTTGGATTTTTTCTAAGTACAAAATCGAGAGTGGCTAAAAATCACCTCTTTTTCCTTCTCTCGATCAGACACTTAGAAAAAAAAATGAAAAAAAATTTGGATTTTTTCTAAGTACAAAATCGAGAGAGGCTAAAAATCACCTCTTTTTCCTTCTCTCGATCAGACACTTAGAAAAAAAACGGAAAAAAAAAAAAAAAAATTGGATTTTTTCTAAGTACAAAATCCAGAGTGGCTAAAAATCACCTCTTTTTCCTTCTCTCGATCAGACACTTAGAAAAAAAAAAGAAAAAAAAAAAAAAAAATTGGATTTTTTCTAAGTACAAAATCAAGAGAGCCTAAAAATCACCTCTTTTTCCTTCTCTCGATCAGACACTTAAAAAAAAAACGGAAAAAAAAAAAACGGAAAAAAATTTGGATTTTTTCTAAGTACAAAATCGAGAGAGGCTAAAAATCACCTCTTTTTCCTTCTCTCGATCAGACACTTAGAAAAAAAACGGAAAAAAAAAAAAAAAAAAAAAAAATTTGGATTTTTTCTAAGTACAAAATCGAGAGTGGCTAAAAATCACCTCTTTTTCCTTCTCTCGATCAGACACTTAGAAAAAAACGGAAAAAAAAAAAAAAAAAAAATTTGGATTTTTTCTAAGTACAAAATCGAGAGTGGCTAAAAATCACCTCTTTTTCCTTCTCTCGATCAGACACTTAGAAAAAAAAATGAAAAAAAAAAAAAAAAATTGGATTTTTTCTAAGTACAAAATCGAGAGAGGCTAAAAATCACCTCTTTTTCCTTCTCTCGATCAGACACTTAGAAAAAAAACGGAAAAAAAAAAAAAAAAATTTGGATTTTTTCTAAGTACAAAATCGAGAGAGGCTAAAAATCACCTCTTTTTCCTTCTCTCGATCAGACACTTAGAAAAAAAACGGAAAAAAAAAAAAAAAAAGAATTTGGATTTTTTCTAAGTACAAATCGAGAGTGGCTAAAAATCACCTCTTTTTCCTTCTCTCGATCAGACACTTAGAAAAAAAAAAGAAAAAAATAAAATAAAAATTTGATTTTTTCTAAGTACAAAATCAAGAGAGGCTAAAAATCACCTCTTTTTCCTTCTCTCGATCAGACACTTAGAAAAAAAACGGAAAAAAAAAAAAAAAACAATTTGGATTTTTTCTAAGTACAAAATCGAGAGAGGCTAAAAATCACCTCTTTTTCCTTCTCTCGATCAGACACTTAGAAAAAAAACGGAAAAAAAAAAAAAAAAAAATTTGGATTTTTTCTAAGTACAAAATCGAGAGTGGCTAAAAATCACCTCTTTTTCCTTCTCTCGATCAGACACTTAGAAAAAAAAATGAAAAAAAAAAAAAAAAAAAATTGGATTTTTTCTAAGTACAAAATCGAGAGAGGCTAAAAATCACCTCTTTTTCCTTCTCTCGATCAGACACTTAGAAAAAAAACGGAGAAAAAAAAAAAAAAAAATTGGATTTTTTCTAAGTACAAAATCGAGAGTGGCTAAAATCACCTCTTTTTCCTTCTCTCGATCAGACACTTACAAAAAAAAATGAAAAAAAAAAATAAAAATTGGATTTTTTCTAAGTACAAAATCAAGAGAGGCTAAAAATCACCTCTTTTTCCTTCTCTCGATCAGACACTTACAAAAAAAACGGAAAAAAAAAAAAAAAAAATTTGGATTTTTTCTAAGTACAAAATCGAGAGAGGCTAAAAATCACCTCTTTTTCCTTCTCTCGATCAGACACTTAGAAAAAAAACGGAAAAAAAAAAAAAAAAAATTTGGATTTTTTCTAAGTACAAAATCGAGAGTGGCTAAAAATCACCTCTTTTTCCTTCTCTCGATCAGACACTTAGAAAAAAACGGAAAAAAAAAAAAAAAAAAAATTGGATTTTTTCTAAGTACAAAATCGAGAGTGGCTAAAAATCACCTCTTTTTCCTTCTCTCGATCAGACACTTAGAAAAAAAAAAGAAAAAAAAAAAAAAATTGGATTTTTTCTAAGTACAAAATCGAGAGAGGCTAAAAATCACCTCTTTTTCCTTCTCTCGATCAGACACTTAGAAAAAAAACGGAAAAAAAAAAAAAAAAAATTGGATTTTTTCTAAGTACAAAATCGAGAGTGGCTAAAAATCACCTCTTTTTCCTTCTCTCGATCAGACACTTAGAAAAAAAACGGAAAAAAAAAAAAAAAATTTGGATTTTTTTCTAAGTACAAAATCGAGAGTGGCTAAAAATCACCTCTTTTTCCTTCTCTCGATCAAACACTTAGAAAAAAAAATGAAAAAAAAAAAAAAAAAAATTGGATTTTTTCTAAGTACAAAATCAAGAGTGGCTAAAAATCACCTCTTTTTCCTTCTCTCGATCAGACACTTAGAAAAAAAACGGAAAAAAAAAGAAAAAAGATTTGGATTTTTTCTAAGTACAAAATCGAGAGTGGCTAAAAATCACCTCTTTTTCCTTCTCTCGATCAGACACTTAGAAAAAAAAATGAAAAAAAAATAAAAAATTGGATTTTTTCTAAGTACAAAATCGAGAGAGGCTAAAAATCACCTCTTTTTCCTTCTCTCGATCAGACACTTAGAAAAAAAACGGAAAAAAAAAAAAAAAAATTGGGATTTTTTCTAAGTACAAAATCGAGAGAGGCTAAAAATCACCTCTTTTTCCTTCTCTCGATCAGACACTAAGAAAAAAAACGGAAAAAAAAAAAAAAAAAAATTTGGATTTTTTCTAAGTACAAAATCGAGAGAGGCTAAAAATCACCTCTTTTTCCTTCTCTCGATCAGACACTTAGAAAAAAAACGGAAAAAAAAAAAAAAAAAATTTGGATTTTTTCTAAGTACAAAATCGAGGGAGGCTAAAAATCACCTCTTTTTCCTTCTCTCGATCAGACACTTAGAAAAAAAAAGGAAAAAAAAAAAAAAAAAAATTGGATTTTTTTTAAGTACAAAATCGAGAGTGGCTAAAAATCACCTCTTTTTCCTTCTCTCGATCAGACACTTAGGAAAAAAAATGAAAAAAAAAAAAAAAAATTGGATTTTTTCTAAGTACAAAATCAAGAGAGGCTAAAAATCACCTCTTTTTCCTTCTCTCGATCAGACACTTAGAAAAAAAAAGGAAAAAAAAAAAAAAAAATTTGGATTTTTTCTAAGTACAAAATCGAGAGTGGCTAAAAATCACCTCTTTTTCCTTCTCTCGATCAGACACTTAGAAAAAAAAAAGAAAAAAAAAAAATTTGGATTTTTTCTAAGTACAAAATCAAGAGAGGCTAAAAATCACCTCTTTTTCCTTCTCTCGATCAGACACTTAGAAAAAAAACGGAAAAAAAAAAAAAAATTTGGATTTTTTCTAAGTACAAAATCGAGAGAGGCTAAAAATCACCTCTTTTTCCTTCTCTCGATCAGACACTTAGAAAAAAAACGGAAAAAAAAAAAAAAAAAATTTGGATTTTTGCTAAGTACAAAATCGAGAGTGGCTAAAAATCACCTCTTTTTCCTTCTCTCGATCAGACACTTAGAAAAAAAAATGAAAAAAAAAAAAAAAAAAATTGGATTTTTTCTAAGTACAAAATCAAGAGAGGCTAAAAATCACCTCTTTTTCCTTCTCTCGATCAGACACTAGGAAAAAAAAGGGAAAAAAAAAAAAAAAATTTAGATTTTTTCTAAGTACAAAATCGAGAGAGGCTAAAAATCACCTCTTTTTCCTTCTCTCGATCAGACACTTAGAAAAAAAACGGAAAAAAAAAAAAAAATTGGATTTTTTCTAAGTAAAAAATCGAGAGTGGCTAAAAATCACCTCTTTTTCCTTCTCTCGATCAGACACTTAGAAAAATAAAAAAAAAAATAAAAAATTGGATTTTTTCTAAGTACAAAATCGAGAGTGGCTAAAAATCACCTCTTTTTCCTTCTCTCGATCAGACACTTAGAAAAAAAACGGAAAAAAAAAAAAAAAAAATTGGATTTTTTCTAAGTACAAAATCGAGAGAGGCTAAAAATCACCTCTTTTTCCTTCTCTCGATCAGACACTTAGAAAAAAAAATGAAAAAAAAAAAAAAAAAATTGGATTTTTTCTAAGTACAAAATCGAGAGAGGCTAAAAATCACCTCTTTTTCCTTCTCTCGATCAGACACTTAGAAAAAAAACTAAAAAAAAAAAAAAAAAATTTGGATTTTTTCTAAGTACAAAATCGAGAGAGGCTAAAAATCACCTCTTTTTCCTTCTCTCGATCAGACACTTAGAAAAAAAACGGAAAAAAAAAAAAAAAAAATTTGGATTTTTTCTAAGTACAAAATCGAGAGAGGCTAAAAATCACCTCTTTTTCCTTCTCTCGATCAGACACTTAGAAAAAAAAAGGAAAAAAAAAAAAAAAAAAAATTGGATTTTTTTTAAGTACAAAATCGAGAGTGGCTAAAAATCACCTCTTTTTCCTTCTCTCGATCAGACACTTAGAAAAAAAAATGAAAAAAAAAAAAAAAAAATTGGATTTTTTCTAAGTACAAAATCAAGAGAGGCTAAAAATCACCTCTTTTTCCTTCTCTCGATCAGACACTTAGAAAAAAAACGGAAAAAAAAAAAAAAAAATTTGGATTTTTTCTAAGTACAAAATCGAGAGAGGCTAAAAATCACCTCTTTTTCCTTCTCTCGATCAGACACTTAGAAAAAAAACGGAGAAAAAAAAAAAAAAAAATTTGGATTTTTTTCTAAGTACAAAATCGAGAGTGGCTAAAAATCACCTCTTTTTCCTTCTCTCGATCAGACACTTAGAAAAAAAAATGAAAAAAAAAAAAAAAAAATTGGATTTTTTCTAAGTACAAAATCAAGAGAGGCTAAAAATCACCTCTTTTTCCTTCTCTCGATCAGACACTTAGAAAAAAAAATGAAAAAAAATTTGGATTTTTTCTAAGTACAAAATCGAGAGAGGCTAAAAATCACCTCTTTTTCCTTCTCTCGATCAGACACTTAGAAAAAAAACGGAAAAAAAAAAAAAAAAAATTGGGATTTTTTCTAAGTACAAAATCGAGAGTGGCTAAAAATCACCTCTTTTTCCTTCTCTCGATCAGACACTTAGAAAAAAAAAAGAAAAAAAAAAAAAAAAAATTGGATTTTTTCTAAGTACAAAATCAAGAGAGGCTAAAAATCACCTCTTTTTCCTTCTCTCGATCAGACACTTAGAAAAAAAACGGAAAAAAAAAAAAAAAATATTTGGATTTTTTCTAAGTACAAAATCGAGAGTGGCTAAAAATCACCTCTTTTTCCTTCTCTCGATCAGACACTTAGAAAAAAAAATGAAAAAAAATTTGGATTTTTTCTAAGTACAAAATCGAGAGAGGCTAAAAATCACCTCTTTTTCCTTCTCTCGATCAGACACTTAGAAAAAAAACGGAAAAAAAAAAAAAAAATTGGATTTTTTCTAAGTACAAAATCCAGAGTGGCTAAAAATCACCTCTTTTTCCTTCTCTCGATCAGACACTTAGAAAAAAAAAAAGAAAAAAAAAAAAAAAAATTGGATTTTTTCTAAGTACAAAATCAAGAGAGCCTAAAAATCACCTCTTTTTCCTTCTCTCGATCAGACACTTAAAAAAAAAACGGAAAAAAAAAAAACGGAAAAATTTGGATTTTTTCTAAGTACAAAATCGAGAGAGGCTAAAAATCACCTCTTTTTCCTTCTCTCGATCAGACACTTAGAAAAAAAACGGAAAAAAAAAAAAAAAAAAAAATTTGGATTTTTTCTAAGTACAAAATCGAGAGTGGCTAAAAATCACCTCTTTTTCCTTCTCTCGATCAGACACTTAGAAAAAAAACGGAAAAAAAAAAAAAAAAAATTTGGATTTTTTTTAAGTACAAAATCGAGAGTGGCTAAAAATCACCTCTTTTTCCTTCTCTCGATCAGACACTTAGAAAAAAAAATGAAAAAAAAAAAAAAAAAATTGGATTTTTTCTAAGTACAAAATCGAGAGAGGCTAAAAATCACCTCTTTTTCCTTCTCTCGATCAGACACTTAGAAAAAAAACGGAAAAAAAAAAAAAAAAATTTGGATTTTTTCTAAGTACAAAATCGAGAGAGGCTAAAAATCACCTCTTTTTCCTTCTCTCGATCAGACACTTAGAAAAAAAACGGAAAAAAAAAAAAAAAGAATTTGGATTTTTTCTAAGTACAAAATCGAGAGTGGCTAAAAATCACCTCTTTTTCCTTCTCTCGATCAGACACTTAGAAAAAAAAAAGAAAAAAATAAAAGAAAAATTTGATTTTTTCTAAGTACAAAATCAAGAGAGGCTAAAAATCACCTCTTTTTCCTTCTCTCGATCAGACACTTAGAAAAAAAACGGAAAAAAAAAAAAAAAACAATTTGGATTTTTTCTAAGTACAAAATCGAGAGAGGCTAAAAATCACCTCTTTTTCCTTCTCTCGATCAGACACTTAGAAAAAAAACGGAAAAAAAAAAAAAAAAAAATTTGGATTTTTTCTAAGTACAAAATCGAGAGTGGCTAAAAATCACCTCTTTTTCCTTCTCTCGATCAGACACTTAGAAAAAAAAATGAAAAAAAAAAAAAAAAATTGGATTTTTTCTAAGTACAAAATCGAGAGAGGCTAAAAATCACCTCTTTTTCCTTCTCTCGATCAGACACTTAGAAAAAAAACGGAAAAAAAAAAAAAAAAAATTTGGATTTTTTCTAAGTACAAAATCGAGAGAGGCTAAAAATCACCTCTTTTTCCTTCTCTCGATCAGACACTTAGAAAAAAAACGGAAAAAAAAAAAAAAAAAAATTGGATTTTTTCTAAGTACAAAATCAAGAGAGGCTAAAAATCACCTCTTTTTCCTTCTCTCGATCAGACACTTAGAAAAAAAACGGAAAAAAAAAAAAAAAAATTTGGATTTTTTCTAAGTACAAAATCGAGAGTGGCTAAAAATCACCTCTTTTTCCTTCTCTCGATCAGACACTTAGAAAAAAAACGGAAAAAAAAAAAAAAAAAATTGGATTTTTTCTAAGTACAAAATCGAGAGTGGCTAAAAATCACCTCTTTTTCCTTCTCTCGATCAGACACTTAGAAAAAAAATGAAAAAAAAAAAAAAAAAATTGGATTTTTTCTAAGTACAAAATCGAGAGAGGCTAAAAATCACCTCTTTTTCCTTCTCTCGATCAGACACTTAGAAAAAAAACGGAAAAAAAAAAAAAAATTTGGATTTTTTCTAAGTACAAAATCGAGAGAGGCTAAAAATCACCTCTTTTTCCTTCTCTCGATCAGACACTTAGAAAAAAAACGGAAAAAAAAAAAAAAAAAATTTGGATTTTTTCTAAGTACAAAATCGAGAGTGGCTAAAAATCACCTCTTTTTCCTTCTCTCGATCAGACACTTAGAAAAAAAAATGAAAAAAAAAAAAAAAAATTGGATTTTTTCTAAGTACAAAATCGAGAGAGGCTAAAAATCACCTCTTTTTCCTTCTCTCGATCAGACACTTAGAAAAAAAACTGAAAAAAAAAAAAAAAATTTGGATTTTTTCTAAGTACAAAATCGAGAGTGGCTAAAAATCACCTCTTTTTCCTTCTCTCGATCAGACACTTAGAAAAAAAAATGAAAAAAAAAAAAAAAAAATTGGATTTTTTCTAAGTACAAAATCAAGAGAGGCTAAAAATCACCTCTTTTTCCTTCTCTCGATCAGACACTTAGAAAAAAAACGGAAAAAAAAAAAAAAAATTTGGATTTTTTCTAAGTACAAAATCGAGAGTGGCTAAAAATCACCTCTTTTTCCTTCTCTCGATCAGACACTTAGAAAAAAAAAATAAAAAAAAAAATAAAAATTGGATTTTTTCTAAGTAAAAAATCAAGAGAGGCTAAAAATCACCTCTTTTTCCTTCTCTCGATCAGACACTTAGAAAAAAAACGGAGAAAAAAAAAAAAAAAATTTGGATTTTTTCTAAGTACAAAATCGAGAGTGGCTAAAAATCACCTCTTTTTCCTTCTCTCGATCAGACACTTACAAAAAAAAATGAAAAAAAAAAAAAAAAATTGGATTTTTTCTAAGTACAAAATCAAGAGAGGCTAAAAATCACCTCTTTTTCCTTCTCTCGATCAGACACTTAGAAAAAAAACGGAAAAAAAAAAAAAAAAATTTGGATTTTTTCTAAGTACAAAATCGAGAGAGGCTAAAAATCACCTCTTTTTCCTTCTCTCGATCAGACACTTAGAAAAAAAACGGAAAAAAAAAAAAAAAAATTTGGATTTTTTCTAAGTACAAAATCGAGAGTGGCTAAAAATTACCTCTTTTTCCTTCTCTCGATCAGACACTTAGAAAAAAAACGGAAAAAAAAAAAAAAAAGATTTGGATTTTTTCTAAGTACAAAATCGAGAGTGGCTAAAAATCACCTCTTTTTCCTTCTCTCGATCAGACACTTAGAAAAAAAAAAAAAAAAAAAAAAAAATTGGATTTTTTCTAAGTACAAAATCGAGAGAGGCTAAAAATCACCTCTTTTTCCTTCTCTCGATCAGACACTTAGAAAAAAAACGGAAAAAAAAAAAAAAAAAAATTGGATTTTTTCTAAGTACAAAATCGAGAGTGGCTAAAAATCACCTCTTTTTCCTTCTCTCGATCAGACACTTAGAAAAAAAACGGAAAAAAAAAAAAAAAAATTTGGATTTTTTTCTAAGTACAAAATCGAGAGTGGCTAAAAATCACCTCTTTTTCCTTCTCTCGATCAGACACTTAGAAAAAAAAATGAAAAAAAAAAAAAAAAAAATTGGATTTTTTCTAAGTACAAAATCAAGAGTGGCTAAAAATCACCTCTTTTTCCTTCTCTCGATCAGACACTTAGAAAAAAAACGGAAAAAAAAAAAAAAAAGATTTGGATTTTTTCTAAGTACAAAATCGAGAGTGGCTAAAAATCACCTCTTTTTCCTTCTCTCGATCAGACACTTAGAAAAAAAAATGAAAAAAAAAAAAAAAATTGGATTTTTTCTAAGTACAAAATCGAGAGAGGCTAAAAATCACCTCTTTTTCCTTCTCTCGATCAGACACTTAGAAAAAAAACGGAAAAAAAAAAAAAAAAAAATTGGATTTTTTCTAAGTACAAAATCGAGAGAGGCTAAAAATCACCTCTTTTTCCTTCTCTCGATCAGACACTTAGAAAAAAAATGGAAAAAAAAAAAAAAAAATTTGGATTTTTTCTAAGTACAAAATCGAGAGTGGCTAAAAATCACCTCTTTTTCCTTCTCTCGATCAGACACTTAGAAAAAAAAATGAAAAAAAAAAAAAAAAAATTGGATTTTTTCTAAGTACAAAATCAAGAGAGGCTAAAAATCACCTCTTTTTCCTTCTCTCGATCAGACACTTAGAAAAAAAACGGAAAAAAAAAAAAAAAAAATTGGATTTTTGCTAAGTACAAAATCGAGAGAGGCTAAAAATCACCTCTTTTTCCTTCTCTCGATCAGACACTTAGAAAAAAAACGGAAAAAAAAAAAAAAAAATTTGGATTTTTTCTAAGTACAAAATCGAGAGTGGCTAAAAATCACCTCTTTTTCCTTCTCTCGATCAGACACTTAGAAAAAAAAATGAAAAAAAAAAAAAAAAATTGGATTTTTTCTAAGTACAAAATCGAGAGTGGCTAAAAATCACCTTTTTTTCCTTCTCTCGATCAGACACTTAGGAAAAAAAATGAAAAAAAAAAAAAAAAAAATTGGATTTTTTCTAAGTACAAAATCAAGAGAGGCTAAAAATCACCTCTTTTTCCTTCTCTCGATCAGACACTTAGAAAAAAAACGTAAAAAAAAAAAAAAAAAATTTGGATTTTTTCTAAGTACAAAATCGAGAGAGGCTAAAAATCACCTCTTTATCCTTCTCTCGATCAGACACTAAGAAAAAAAACGGAAAAAAAAAAAAAAAAAATTTGGATTTTTTCTAAGTACAAAATCGAGAGTGGCTAAAAATCACCTCTTTTTCCTTCTCTCGATCAGACACTTAGAAAAAAAACGGGAAAAAAAAAAAAAAAAATTGGATTTTTTCTAAGTACAAAATCGAGAGTGGCTAAAAATCACCTCTTTTTCCTTCTCTCGATCAGACACTTAGAAAAAAAATGAAAAAAAAAAAAAAAAAATTGGATTTTTTCTAAGTACAAAATCGAGAGAGGCTAAAAATCACCTCTTTTTCCTTCTCTCGATCAGACACTTAGAAAAAAAACGGAAAAAAAAAAAAAAAAGATTTGGATTTTTTCTAAGTACAAAATCGAGAGTGGCTAAAAATCACCTCTTTTTCCTTCTCTCGATCAGACACTTAGAAAAAAAAATGAAAAAAAAAAAAAATTGGATTTTTTCTAAGTACAAAATCGAGAGAGGCTAAAAATCACCTCTTTTTCCTTCTCTCGATCAGACACTTAGAAAAAAAACGGAAAAAAAAAAAAAAAAAAATTGGATTTTTTCTAAGTACAAAATCGAGAGAGGCTAAAAATCACCTCTTTTTCCTTCTCTCGATCAGACACTTAGAAAAAAAACGGAAAAAAAAAAAAAAAAAATTTGGATTTTTTCTAAGTACAAAATCGAGAGTGGCTAAAAATCACCTCTTTTTCCTTCTCTCGATCAGACACTTAGAAAAAAAAATGAAAAAAAAAAAAAAAAAATTGGATTTTTTCTAAGTACAAAATCAAGAGAGGCTAAAAATCACCTCTTTTTCCTTCTCTCGATCAGACACTTAGAAAAAAAACGGAAAAAAAAAAAAAAAAAATTGGATTTTTGCTAAGTACAAAATCGAGAGAGGCTAAAAATCACCTCTTTTTCCTTCTCTCGATCAGACACTTAGAAAAAAAACGGAAAAAAAAAAAAAAAAATTAGGATTTTTTCTAAGTACAAAATCGAGAGTGGCTAAAAATCACCTCTTTTTCCTTCTCTCGATCAGACACTTAGAAAAAAAAATGAAAAAAAAAAAAAAAAATTGGATTTTTTCTAAGTACAAAATCGAGAGTGGCTAAAAATCACCTTTTTTTCCTTCTCTCGATCAGACACTTAGGAAAAAAAATGAAAAAAAAAAAAAAAAAATTGGATTTTTTCTAAGTACAAAATCAAGAGAGGCTAAAAATCACCTCTTTTTCCTTCTCTCGATCAGACACTTAGAAAAAAAACGTAAAAAAAAAAAAAAAAAATTTGGATTTTTTCTAAGTACAAAATCGAGAGAGGCTAAAAATCACCTCTTTATCCTTCTCTCGATCAGACACTAAGAAAAAAAACGGAAAAAAAAAAAAAAAAATTTGGATTTTTTCTAAGTACAAAATCGAGAGTGGCTAAAAATCACCTCTTTTTCCTTCTCTCGATCAGACACTTAGAAAAAAAACGGGAAAAAAAAAAAAAAAAATTGGATTTTTTCTAAGTACAAAATCGAGAGTGGCTAAAAATCACCTCTTTTTCCTTCTCTCGATCAGACACTTAGAAAAAAAATGAAAAAAAAAAAAAATAAATTGGATTTTTTCTAAGTACAAAATCGAGAGAGGCTAAAAATCACCTCTTTTTCCTTCTCTCGATCAGACACTTAGAAAAAAAACGGAAAAAAAAAAAAAAATTTGGATTTTTTCTAAGTACAAAATCGAGAGTGGCTAAAAATCACCTCTTTTTCCTTCTCTCGATCAGACACTTAGAAAAAAAAATGAAAAAAAAAAAAAAAAAATTGGATTTTTTCTAAGTACAAAATCAAGAGAGGCTAAAAATCACCTCTTTTTCCTTCTCTCGATCAGACACTTAGAAAAAAAAATGAAAAAAAATTTGGATTTTTTCTAAGTACAAAATCGAGAGAGGCTAAAAATCACCTCTTTTTCCTTCTCTCGATCAGACACTTAGAAAAAAAACGGAAAAAAAAAAAAAAAAAATTGGGATTTTTTCTAAGTACAAAATCGAGAGTGGCTAAAAATCACCTCTTTTTCCTTCTCTCGATCAGACACTTAGAAAAAAAAAAGAAAAAAAAAAAAAAAAAATTGGATTTTTTCTAAGTACAAAATCAAGAGAGGCTAAAAATCACCTCTTTTTCCTTCTCTCGATCAGACACTTAGAAAAAAAACGGAAAAAAAAAAAAAAAATATTTGGATTTTTTCTAAGTACAAAATCGAGAGTGGCTAAAAATCACCTCTTTTTCCTTCTCTCGATCAGACACTTAGAAAAAAAAATGAAAAAAAATTTGGATTTTTTCTAAGTACAAAATCGAGAGAGGCTAAAAATCACCTCTTTTTCCTTCTCTCGATCAGACACTTAGAAAAAAAACGGAAAAAAAAAAAAAAAATTGGATTTTTTCTAAGTACAAAATCCAGAGTGGCTAAAAATCACCTCTTTTTCCTTCTCTCGATCAGACACTTAGAAAAAAAAAAAGAAAAAAAAAAAAAAAAATTGGATTTTTTCTAAGTACAAAATCAAGAGAGCCTAAAAATCACCTCTTTTTCCTTCTCTCGATCAGACACTTAAAAAAAAAACGGAAAAAAAAAAAACGGAAAAATTTGGATTTTTTCTAAGTACAAAATCGAGAGAGGCTAAAAATCACCTCTTTTTCCTTCTCTCGATCAGACACTTAGAAAAAAAACGGAAAAAAAAAAAAAAAAAAAAATTTGGATTTTTTCTAAGTACAAAATCGAGAGTGGCTAAAAATCACCTCTTTTTCCTTCTCTCGATCAGACACTTAGAAAAAAAACGGAAAAAAAAAAAAAAAAAATTTGGATTTTTTTTAAGTACAAAATCGAGAGTGGCTAAAAATCACCTCTTTTTCCTTCTCTCGATCAGACACTTAGAAAAAAAAATGAAAAAAAAAAAAAAAAAATTGGATTTTTTCTAAGTACAAAATCGAGAGAGGCTAAAAATCACCTCTTTTTCCTTCTCTCGATCAGACACTTAGAAAAAAAACGGAAAAAAAAAAAAAAAAATTTGGATTTTTTCTAAGTACAAAATCGAGAGAGGCTAAAAATCACCTCTTTTTCCTTCTCTCGATCAGACACTTAGAAAAAAAACGGAAAAAAAAAAAAAAAGAATTTGGATTTTTTCTAAGTACAAAATCGAGAGTGGCTAAAAATCACCTCTTTTTCCTTCTCTCGATCAGACACTTAGAAAAAAAAAAGAAAAAAATAAAAGAAAAATTTGATTTTTTCTAAGTACAAAATCAAGAGAGGCTAAAAATCACCTCTTTTTCCTTCTCTCGATCAGACACTTAGAAAAAAAACGGAAAAAAAAAAAAAAAACAATTTGGATTTTTTCTAAGTACAAAATCGAGAGAGGCTAAAAATCACCTCTTTTTCCTTCTCTCGATCAGACACTTAGAAAAAAAACGGAAAAAAAAAAAAAAAAAAATTTGGATTTTTTCTAAGTACAAAATCGAGAGTGGCTAAAAATCACCTCTTTTTCCTTCTCTCGATCAGACACTTAGAAAAAAAAATGAAAAAAAAAAAAAAAAATTGGATTTTTTCTAAGTACAAAATCGAGAGAGGCTAAAAATCACCTCTTTTTCCTTCTCTCGATCAGACACTTAGAAAAAAAACGGAAAAAAAAAAAAAAAAAATTTGGATTTTTTCTAAGTACAAAATCGAGAGAGGCTAAAAATCACCTCTTTTTCCTTCTCTCGATCAGACACTTAGAAAAAAAACGGAAAAAAAAAAAAAAAAAATTGGATTTTTTCTAAGTACAAAATCAAGAGAGGCTAAAAATCACCTCTTTTTCCTTCTCTCGATCAGACACTTAGAAAAAAAACGGAAAAAAAAAAAAAAAAATTTGGATTTTTTCTAAGTACAAAATCGAGAGTGGCTAAAAATCACCTCTTTTTCCTTCTCTCGATCAGACACTTAGAAAAAAAACGGAAAAAAAAAAAAAAAAAATTGGATTTTTTCTAAGTACAAAATCGAGAGTGGCTAAAAATCACCTCTTTTTCCTTCTCTCGATCAGACACTTAGAAAAAAAATGAAAAAAAAAAAAAAAAAATTGGATTTTTTCTAAGTACAAAATCGAGAGAGGCTAAAAATCACCTCTTTTTCCTTCTCTCGATCAGACACTTAGAAAAAAAACGGAAAAAAAAAAAAAAATTTGGATTTTTTCTAAGTACAAAATCGAGAGAGGCTAAAAATCACCTCTTTTTCCTTCTCTCGATCAGACACTTAGAAAAAAAACGGAAAAAAAAAAAAAAAAAATTTGGATTTTTTCTAAGTACAAAATCGAGAGTGGCTAAAAATCACCTCTTTTTCCTTCTCTCGATCAGACACTTAGAAAAAAAAATGAAAAAAAAAAAAAAAAATTGGATTTTTTCTAAGTACAAAATCGAGAGAGGCTAAAAATCACCTCTTTTTCCTTCTCTCGATCAGACACTTAGAAAAAAAACTGAAAAAAAAAAAAAAAATTTGGATTTTTTCTAAGTACAAAATCGAGAGTGGCTAAAAATCACCTCTTTTTCCTTCTCTCGATCAGACACTTAGAAAAAAAAATGAAAAAAAAAAAAAAAAAAATTGGATTTTTTCTAAGTACAAAATCAAGAGAGGCTAAAAATCACCTCTTTTTCCTTCTCTCGATCAGACACTTAGAAAAAAAACGGAAAAAAAAAAAAAAAATTTGGATTTTTTCTAAGTACAAAATCGAGAGTGGCTAAAAATCACCTCTTTTTCCTTCTCTCGATCAGACACTTAGAAAAAAAAAATAAAAAAAAAAATAAAAATTGGATTTTTTCTAAGTAAAAAATCAAGAGAGGCTAAAAATCACCTCTTTTTCCTTCTCTCGATCAGACACTTAGAAAAAAAACGGAGAAAAAAAAAAAAAAAATTTGGATTTTTTCTAAGTACAAAATCGAGAGTGGCTAAAAATCACCTCTTTTTCCTTCTCTCGATCAGACACTTACAAAAAAAAATGAAAAAAAAAAAAAAAAATTGGATTTTTTCTAAGTACAAAATCAAGAGAGGCTAAAAATCACCTCTTTTTCCTTCTCTCGATCAGACACTTAGAAAAAAAACGGAAAAAAAAAAAAAAAAATTTGGATTTTTTCTAAGTACAAAATCGAGAGAGGCTAAAAATCACCTCTTTTTCCTTCTCTCGATCAGACACTTAGAAAAAAAACGGAAAAAAAAAAAAAAAAAAATTGGATTTTTTCTAAGTACAAAATCGAGAGAGGCTAAAAATCACCTCTTTTTCCTTCTCTCGATCAGACACTTAGAAAAAAAACGGAAAAAAAAAAAAAAAAGATTTGGATTTTTTCTAAGTACAAAATCGAGAGTGGCTAAAAATCACCTCTTTTTCCTTCTCTCGATCAGACACTTAGAAAAAAAAATGAAAAAAAAAAAAAATTGGATTTTTTCTAAGTACAAAATCGAGAGAGGCTAAAAATCACCTCTTTTTCCTTCTCTCGATCAGACACTTAGAAAAAAAACGGAAAAAAAAAAAAAAAAAAATTGGATTTTTTCTAAGTACAAAATCGAGAGAGGCTAAAAATCACCTCTTTTTCCTTCTCTCGATCAGACACTTAGAAAAAAAACGGAAAAAAAAAAAAAAAAAATTTGGATTTTTTCTAAGTACAAAATCGAGAGTGGCTAAAAATCACCTCTTTTTCCTTCTCTCGATCAGACACTTAGAAAAAAAAATGAAAAAAAAAAAAAAAAAATTGGATTTTTTCTAAGTACAAAATCAAGAGAGGCTAAAAATCACCTCTTTTTCCTTCTCTCGATCAGACACTTAGAAAAAAAACGGAAAAAAAAAAAAAAAAAATTGGATTTTTGCTAAGTACAAAATCGAGAGAGGCTAAAAATCACCTCTTTTTCCTTCTCTCGATCAGACACTTAGAAAAAAAACGGAAAAAAAAAAAAAAAAATTAGGATTTTTTCTAAGTACAAAATCGAGAGTGGCTAAAAATCACCTCTTTTTCCTTCTCTCGATCAGACACTTAGAAAAAAAAATGAAAAAAAAAAAAAAAAATTGGATTTTTTCTAAGTACAAAATCGAGAGTGGCTAAAAATCACCTTTTTTTCCTTCTCTCGATCAGACACTTAGGAAAAAAAATGAAAAAAAAAAAAAAAAAAATTGGATTTTTTCTAAGTACAAAATCAAGAGAGGCTAAAAATCACCTCTTTTTCCTTCTCTCGATCAGACACTTAGAAAAAAAACGTAAAAAAAAAAAAAAAAAATTTGGATTTTTTCTAAGTACAAAATCGAGAGAGGCTAAAAATCACCTCTTTATCCTTCTCTCGATCAGACACTAAGAAAAAAAACGGAAAAAAAAAAAAAAAAATTTGGATTTTTTCTAAGTACAAAATCGAGAGTGGCTAAAAATCACCTCTTTTTCCTTCTCTCGATCAGACACTTAGAAAAAAAACGGGAAAAAAAAAAAAAAAAATTGGATTTTTTCTAAGTACAAAATCGAGAGTGGCTAAAAATCACCTCTTTTTCCTTCTCTCGATCAGACACTTAGAAAAAAAATGAAAAAAAAAAAAAATAAATTGGATTTTTTCTAAGTACAAAATCGAGAGAGGCTAAAAATCACCTCTTTTTCCTTCTCTCGATCAGACACTTAGAAAAAAAACGGAAAAAAAAAAAAAAATTTGGATTTTTTCTAAGTACAAAATCGAGAGTGGCTAAAAATCACCTCTTTTTCCTTCTCTCGATCAGACACTTAGAAAAAAAAATGAAAAAAAAAAAAAAAAATTGGATTTTTTCTAAGTACAAAATCAAGAGAGGCTAAAAATCACCTCTTTTTCCTTCTCTCGATCAGACACTTAGAAAAAAAAATGAAAAAAAATTTGGATTTTTTCTAAGTACAAAATCGAGAGAGGCTAAAAATCACCTCTTTTTCCTTCTCTCGATCAGACACTTAGAAAAAAAACGGAAAAAAAAAAAAAAAAAATTGGGATTTTTTCTAAGTACAAAATCGAGAGTGGCTAAAAATCACCTCTTTTTCCTTCTCTCGATCAGACACTTAGAAAAAAAAAAGAAAAAAAAAAAAAAAAAATTGGATTTTTTCTAAGTACAAAATCAAGAGAGGCTAAAAATCACCTCTTTTTCCTTCTCTCGATCAGACACTTAGAAAAAAAACGGAAAAAAAAAAAAAAAATATTTGGATTTTTTCTAAGTACAAAATCGAGAGTGGCTAAAAATCACCTCTTTTTCCTTCTCTCGATCAGACACTTAGAAAAAAAAATGAAAAAAAATTTGGATTTTTTCTAAGTACAAAATCGAGAGAGGCTAAAAATCACCTCTTTTTCCTTCTCTCGATCAGACACTTAGAAAAAAAACGGAAAAAAAAAAAAAAAATTGGATTTTTTCTAAGTACAAAATCCAGAGTGGCTAAAAATCACCTCTTTTTCCTTCTCTCGATCAGACACTTAGAAAAAAAAAAAGAAAAAAAAAAAAAAAAATTGGATTTTTTCTAAGTACAAAATCAAGAGAGCCTAAAAATCACCTCTTTTTCCTTCTCTCGATCAGACACTTAAAAAAAAAACGGAAAAAAAAAAAACGGAAAAATTTGGATTTTTTCTAAGTACAAAATCGAGAGAGGCTAAAAATCACCTCTTTTTCCTTCTCTCGATCAGACACTTAGAAAAAAAACGGAAAAAAAAAAAAAAAAAAAATTTGGATTTTTTCTAAGTACAAAATCGAGAGTGGCTAAAAATCACCTCTTTTTCCTTCTCTCGATCAGACACTTAGAAAAAAAACGGAAAAAAAAAAAAAAAAAATTTGGATTTTTTTTAAGTACAAAATCGAGAGTGGCTAAAAATCACCTCTTTTTCCTTCTCTCGATCAGACACTTAGAAAAAAAAATGAAAAAAAAAAAAAAAAAATTGGATTTTTTCTAAGTACAAAATCGAGAGAGGCTAAAAATCACCTCTTTTTCCTTCTCTCGATCAGACACTTAGAAAAAAAACGGAAAAAAAAAAAAAAAAATTTGGATTTTTTCTAAGTACAAAATCGAGAGAGGCTAAAAATCACCTCTTTTTCCTTCTCTCGATCAGACACTTAGAAAAAAAACGGAAAAAAAAAAAAAAAGAATTTGGATTTTTTCTAAGTACAAAATCGAGAGTGGCTAAAAATCACCTCTTTTTCCTTCTCTCGATCAGACACTTAGAAAAAAAAAAGAAAAAAATAAAAGAAAAATTTGATTTTTTCTAAGTACAAAATCAAGAGAGGCTAAAAATCACCTCTTTTTCCTTCTCTCGATCAGACACTTAGAAAAAAAACGGAAAAAAAAAAAAAAAACAATTTGGATTTTTTCTAAGTACAAAATCGAGAGAGGCTAAAAATCACCTCTTTTTCCTTCTCTCGATCAGACACTTAGAAAAAAAACGGAAAAAAAAAAAAAAAAAAATTTGGATTTTTTCTAAGTACAAAATCGAGAGTGGCTAAAAATCACCTCTTTTTCCTTCTCTCGATCAGACACTTAGAAAAAAAAATGAAAAAAAAAAAAAAAAATTGGATTTTTTCTAAGTACAAAATCGAGAGAGGCTAAAAATCACCTCTTTTTCCTTCTCTCGATCAGACACTTAGAAAAAAAACGGAAAAAAAAAAAAAAAAATTTGGATTTTTTCTAAGTACAAAATCGAGAGAGGCTAAAAATCACCTCTTTTTCCTTCTCTCGATCAGACACTTAGAAAAAAAACGGAAAAAAAAAAAAAAAAAAATTGGATTTTTTCTAAGTACAAAATCAAGAGAGGCTAAAAATCACCTCTTTTTCCTTCTCTCGATCAGACACTTAGAAAAAAAACGGAAAAAAAAAAAAAAAAATTTGGATTTTTTCTAAGTACAAAATCGAGAGTGGCTAAAAATCACCTCTTTTTCCTTCTCTCGATCAGACACTTAGAAAAAAAACGGAAAAAAAAAAAAAAAAAATTGGATTTTTTCTAAGTACAAAATCGAGAGTGGCTAAAAATCACCTCTTTTTCCTTCTCTCGATCAGACACTTAGAAAAAAAATGAAAAAAAAAAAAAAAAAATTGGATTTTTTCTAAGTACAAAATCGAGAGAGGCTAAAAATCACCTCTTTTTCCTTCTCTCGATCAGACACTTAGAAAAAAAACGGAAAAAAAAAAAAAAATTTGGATTTTTTCTAAGTACAAAATCGAGAGAGGCTAAAAATCACCTCTTTTTCCTTCTCTCGATCAGACACTTAGAAAAAAAACGGAAAAAAAAAAAAAAAAAATTTGGATTTTTTCTAAGTACAAAATCGAGAGTGGCTAAAAATCACCTCTTTTTCCTTCTCTCGATCAGACACTTAGAAAAAAAAATGAAAAAAAAAAAAAAAAATTGGATTTTTTCTAAGTACAAAATCGAGAGAGGCTAAAAATCACCTCTTTTTCCTTCTCTCGATCAGACACTTAGAAAAAAAACTGAAAAAAAAAAAAAAAATTTGGATTTTTTCTAAGTACAAAATCGAGAGTGGCTAAAAATCACCTCTTTTTCCTTCTCTCGATCAGACACTTAGAAAAAAAAATGAAAAAAAAAAAAAAAAAATTGGATTTTTTCTAAGTACAAAATCAAGAGAGGCTAAAAATCACCTCTTTTTCCTTCTCTCGATCAGACACTTAGAAAAAAAACGGAAAAAAAAAAAAAAAATTTGGATTTTTTCTAAGTACAAAATCGAGAGTGGCTAAAAATCACCTCTTTTTCCTTCTCTCGATCAGACACTTAGAAAAAAAAAATAAAAAAAAAAATAAAAATTGGATTTTTTCTAAGTAAAAAATCAAGAGAGGCTAAAAATCACCTCTTTTTCCTTCTCTCGATCAGACACTTAGAAAAAAAACGGAGAAAAAAAAAAAAAAAATTTGGATTTTTTCTAAGTACAAAATCGAGAGTGGCTAAAAATCACCTCTTTTTCCTTCTCTCGATCAGACACTTACAAAAAAAAATGAAAAAAAAAAAAAAAAATTGGATTTTTTCTAAGTACAAAATCAAGAGAGGCTAAAAATCACCTCTTTTTCCTTCTCTCGATCAGACACTTAGAAAAAAAACGGAAAAAAAAAAAAAAAAATTTGGATTTTTTCTAAGTACAAAATCGAGAGAGGCTAAAAATCACCTCTTTTTCCTTCTCTCGATCAGACACTTAGAAAAAAAACGGAAAAAAAAAAAAAAAAATTTGGATTTTTTCTAAGTACAAAATCGAGAGTGGCTAAAAATTACCTCTTTTTCCTTCTCTCGATCAGACACTTAGAAAAAAAACGGAAAAAAAAAAAAAAAAGATTTGGATTTTTTCTAAGTACAAAATCGAGAGTGGCTAAAAATCACCTCTTTTTCCTTCTCTCGATCAGACACTTAGAAAAAAAAAAAAAAAAAAAAAAAATTGGATTTTTTCTAAGTACAAAATCGAGAGAGGCTAAAAATCACCTCTTTTTCCTTCTCTCGATCAGACACTTAGAAAAAAAACGGAAAAAAAAAAAAAAAAAAATTGGATTTTTTCTAAGTACAAAATCGAGAGTGGCTAAAAATCACCTCTTTTTCCTTCTCTCGATCAGACACTTAGAAAAAAAACGGAAAAAAAAAAAAAAAAATTTGGATTTTTTTCTAAGTACAAAATCGAGAGTGGCTAAAAATCACCTCTTTTTCCTTCTCTCGATCAGACACTTAGAAAAAAAAATGAAAAAAAAAAAAAAAAAAATTGGATTTTTTCTAAGTACAAAATCAAGAGTGGCTAAAAATCACCTCTTTTTCCTTCTCTCGATCAGACACTTAGAAAAAAAACGGAAAAAAAAAAAAAAAAGATTTGGATTTTTTCTAAGTACAAAATCGAGAGTGGCTAAAAATCACCTCTTTTTCCTTCTCTCGATCAGACACTTAGAAAAAAAAATGAAAAAAAAAAAAAAAATTGGATTTTTTCTAAGTACAAAATCGAGAGAGGCTAAAAATCACCTCTTTTTCCTTCTCTCGATCAGACACTTAGAAAAAAAACGG
Organism: Entelurus aequoreus; assembly: GCF_033978785.1. NCBI lineage: Eukaryota > Metazoa > Chordata > Actinopteri > Syngnathiformes > Syngnathidae > Entelurus > Entelurus aequoreus. Next base: position 165,566 of record NW_026908019.1, on the reverse strand, counting down.
AAAAAAAAAAAAAAAAAAATTGGATTTTTTCTAAGTACAAAATCGAGAGAGGCTAAAAATCACCTCTTTTTCCTTCTCTCGATCAGACACTTAGAAAAAAAATGGAAAAAAAAAAAAAAAAATTTGGATTTTTTCTAAGTACAAAATCGAGAGTGGCTAAAAATCACCTCTTTTTCCTTCTCTCGATCAGACACTTAGAAAAAAAAATGAAAAAAAAAAAAAAAAAATTGGATTTTTTCTAAGTACAAAATCAAGAGAGGCTAAAAATCACCTCTTTTTCCTTCTCTCGATCAGACACTTAGAAAAAAAACGGAAAAAAAAAAAAAAAAAATTGGATTTTTGCTAAGTACAAAATCGAGAGAGGCTAAAAATCACCTCTTTTTCCTTCTCTCGATCAGACACTTAGAAAAAAAACGGAAAAAAAAAAAAAAAAATTTGGATTTTTTCTAAGTACAAAATCGAGAGTGGCTAAAAATCACCTCTTTTTCCTTCTCTCGATCAGACACTTAGAAAAAAAAATGAAAAAAAAAAAAAAAAATTGGATTTTTTCTAAGTACAAAATCGAGAGTGGCTAAAAATCACCTTTTTTTCCTTCTCTCGATCAGACACTTAGGAAAAAAAATGAAAAAAAAAAAAAAAAAAATTGGATTTTTTCTAAGTACAAAATCAAGAGAGGCTAAAAATCACCTCTTTTTCCTTCTCTCGATCAGACACTTAGAAAAAAAACGTAAAAAAAAAAAAAAAAAATTTGGATTTTTTCTAAGTACAAAATCGAGAGAGGCTAAAAATCACCTCTTTATCCTTCTCTCGATCAGACACTAAGAAAAAAAACGGAAAAAAAAAAAAAAAAAATTTGGATTTTTTCTAAGTACAAAATCGAGAGTGGCTAAAAATCACCTCTTTTTCCTTCTCTCGATCAGACACTTAGAAAAAAAACGGGAAAAAAAAAAAAAAAAATTGGATTTTTTCTAAGTACAAAATCGAGAGTGGCTAAAAATCACCTCTTTTTCCTTCTCTCGATCAGACACTTAGAAAAAAAATGAAAAAAAAAAAAAAAAAATTGGATTTTTTCTAAGTACAAAATCGAGAGAGGCTAAAAATCACCTCTTTTTCCTTCTCTCGATCAGACACTTAGAAAAAAAACGGAAAAAAAAAAAAAAAAGATTTGGATTTTTTCTAAGTACAAAATCGAGAGTGGCTAAAAATCACCTCTTTTTCCTTCTCTCGATCAGACACTTAGAAAAAAAAATGAAAAAAAAAAAAAATTGGATTTTTTCTAAGTACAAAATCGAGAGAGGCTAAAAATCACCTCTTTTTCCTTCTCTCGATCAGACACTTAGAAAAAAAACGGAAAAAAAAAAAAAAAAAAATTGGATTTTTTCTAAGTACAAAATCGAGAGAGGCTAAAAATCACCTCTTTTTCCTTCTCTCGATCAGACACTTAGAAAAAAAACGGAAAAAAAAAAAAAAAAAATTTGGATTTTTTCTAAGTACAAAATCGAGAGTGGCTAAAAATCACCTCTTTTTCCTTCTCTCGATCAGACACTTAGAAAAAAAAATGAAAAAAAAAAAAAAAAATTGGATTTTTTCTAAGTACAAAATCAAGAGAGGCTAAAAATCACCTCTTTTTCCTTCTCTCGATCAGACACTTAGAAAAAAAACGGAAAAAAAAAAAAAAAAAATTGGATTTTTGCTAAGTACAAAATCGAGAGAGGCTAAAAATCACCTCTTTTTCCTTCTCTCGATCAGACACTTAGAAAAAAAACGGAAAAAAAAAAAAAAAAATTAGGATTTTTTCTAAGTACAAAATCGAGAGTGGCTAAAAATCACCTCTTTTTCCTTCTCTCGATCAGACACTTAGAAAAAAAAATGAAAAAAAAAAAAAAAAATTGGATTTTTTCTAAGTACAAAATCGAGAGTGGCTAAAAATCACCTTTTTTTCCTTCTCTCGATCAGACACTTAGGAAAAAAAATGAAAAAAAAAAAAAAAAAATTGGATTTTTTCTAAGTACAAAATCAAGAGAGGCTAAAAATCACCTCTTTTTCCTTCTCTCGATCAGACACTTAGAAAAAAAACGTAAAAAAAAAAAAAAAAATTTGGATTTTTTCTAAGTACAAAATCGAGAGAGGCTAAAAATCACCTCTTTATCCTTCTCTCGATCAGACACTAAGAAAAAAAACGGAAAAAAAAAAAAAAAAATTTGGATTTTTTCTAAGTACAAAATCGAGAGTGGCTAAAAATCACCTCTTTTTCCTTCTCTCGATCAGACACTTAGAAAAAAAACGGGAAAAAAAAAAAAAAAAATTGGATTTTTTCTAAGTACAAAATCGAGAGTGGCTAAAAATCACCTCTTTTTCCTTCTCTCGATCAGACACTTAGAAAAAAAATGAAAAAAAAAAAAAATAAATTGGATTTTTTCTAAGTACAAAATCGAGAGAGGCTAAAAATCACCTCTTTTTCCTTCTCTCGATCAGACACTTAGAAAAAAAACGGAAAAAAAAAAAAAAATTTGGATTTTTTCTAAGTACAAAATCGAGAGTGGCTAAAAATCACCTCTTTTTCCTTCTCTCGATCAGACACTTAGAAAAAAAATGAAAAAAAAAAAAAAAAATTTGGATTTTTTCTAAGTACAAAATCGAGAGTGGCTAAAAATCACCTCTTTTTCCTTCTCTCGATCAGACACTTAGAAAAAAAACGGGAAAAAAAAAAAAAAAAATTGGATTTTTTCTAAGTACAAAATCGAGAGTGGCTAAAAATCACCTCTTTTTCCTTCTCTCGATCAGACACTTAGAAAAAAAATGAAAAAAAAAAAAAAAAAATTGGATTTTTTCTAAGTACAAAATCGAGAGAGGCTAAAAATCACCTCTTTTTCCTTCTCTCGATCAGACACTTAGAAAAAAAACGGAAAAAAAAAAAAAAATTTGGATTTTTTCTAAGTACAAAATCGAGAGAGGCTAAAAATCACCTCTTTTTCCTTCTCTCGATCAGACACTTAGAAAAAAAACGGAAAAAAAAAAAAAAAAAATTTGGATTTTTTCTAAGTACAAAATCGAGAGTGGCTAAAAATCACCTCTTTTTCCTTCTCTCGATCAGACACTTAGAAAAAAAAATGAAAAAAAAAAAAAAAATTTGGATTTTTTCTAAGTACAAAATCGAGAGAGGCTAAAAATCACCTCTTTTTCCTTCTCTCGATCAGACACTTAGAAAAAAAACTGAAAAAAAAAAAAAAAAAATTTGGATTTTTTCTAAGTACAAAATCGAGAGAGGCTAAAAATCACCTCTTTTTCCTTCTCTCAATCAGACACTTAGAAAAAAAACTGAAAAAAAAAAAAAAAAAATTTGGATTTTTTCTAAGTACAAAATCGAGAGTGGCTAAAAATCACCTCTTTTTCCTTCTCTCGATCAGACACTTAGAAAAAAAACGGAAAAAAAAAAAAAAAAAATTTGGATTTTTTCTAAGTACAAAATCGAGAGTGGCTAAAAATCACCTCTTTTTCCTTCTCTCGATCAGACACTTAGAAAAAAAATGAAAAAAAAAAAAAAAAATTTGGATTTTTTCTAAGTACAAAATCGAGAGTGGCTAAAAATCACCTCTTTTTCCTTCTCTCGATCAGACACTTAGAAAAAAAAATGAAAAAAAAAAAAAAAAAAATTGGATTTTTTCTAAGTACAAAATCAAGAGAGGCTAAAAATCACCTCTTTTTCCTTCTCTCGATCAGACACTTAGAAAAAAAACGGAAAAAAAAAAAAAAAATTTGGATTTTTTCTAAGTACAAAATCGAGAGTGGCTAAAAATCACCTCTTTTTCCTTCTCTCGATCAGACACTTAGAAAAAAAAAAGAAAAAGAAAAAAAAAAATTGGATTTTTTCTAAGTAAAAAATCAAGAGAGGCTAAAAATCACCTCTTTTTCCTTCTCTCGATCAGACACTTAGAAAAAAAACGGAGAAAAAAAAAAAAAAATTTGGATTTTTTCTAAGTACAAAATCGAGAGTGGCTAAAAATCACCTCTTTTTCCTTCTCTCGATCAGACACTTACAAAAAAAAATGAAAAAAAAAAAAAAAAAATTGGATTTTTTCTAAGTACAAAATCAAGAGAGGCTAAAAATCACCTCTTTTTCCTTCTCTCGATCAGACACTTAGAAAAAAAACGGAAAAAAAAAAAAAAAAATTTGGATTTTTTCTAAGTACAAAATCGAGAGAGGCTAAAAATCACCTCTTTTTCCTTCTCTCGATCAGACACTTAGAAAAAAAACCGAAAAAAAAAAAAAAAAAATTTGGATTTTTTTCTAAGTACAAAATCGAGAGTGGCTAAAAATCACCTCTTTTTCCTTCTCTCGATCAGACACTTAGAAAAAAAACGGAAAAAAAAAAAAAAAAGATTTGGATTTTTTCTAAGTACAAAATCGAGAGTGGCTAAAAATCACCTCTTTTTCCTTCTCTCGATCAGACACTTAGAAAAAAAAAAGAAAAAAAAAAAAAATTGGATTTTTTCTAAGTACAAAATCGAGAGAGGCTAAAAATCACCTCTTTTTCCTTCTCTCGATCAGACACTTAGAAAAAAAACGGAAAAAAAAAAAAAAAAAAATTGGATTTTTTCTAAGTACAAAATCGAGAGTGGCTAAAAATCACCTCTTTTTCCTTCTCTCGATCAGACACTTAGAAAAAAAACGGAAAAAAAAAAATAAAAAATTGGATTTTTTCTAAGTACAAAATCAAGAGTGGCTAAAAATCAACTCTTTTTCCTTCTCTCGATCAGACACTTAGAAAAAAAACGGAAAAAAAAAAAAAAAAGATTTGGATTTTTTCTAAGTACAAAATCGAGAGTGGCTAAAAATCACCTCTTTTTCCTTCTCTCGATCAGACACTTAGAAAAAAAAATGAAAAAAAAAAAAAAAATTGGATTTTTTCTAAGTACAAAATCGAGAGAGGCTAAAAATCACCTCTTTTTCCTTCTCTCGATCAGACACTTAGAAAAAAAACGGAAAAAAAAAAAAAAAAAAATTGGATTTTTTCTAAGTACAAAATCGAGAGAGGCTAAAAATCACCTCTTTTTCCTTCTCTCGATCAGACACTTAGAAAAAAAACGGAAAAAAAAAAAAAAAAATTTGGATTTTTTCTAAGTACAAAATCGAGAGTGGCTAAAAATCACCTCTTTTTCCTTCTCTCGATCAGACACTTAGAAAAAAAAATGAAAAAAAAAAAAAAAAAATTGGATTTTTTCTAAGTACAAAATCAAGAGAGGCTAAAAATCACCTCTTTTTCCTTCTCTCGATCAGACACTTAGAAAAAAAACGGGAAAAAAAAAAAAAAAATTGGATTTTTGCTAAGTACAAAATCGAGAGAGGCTAAAAATCACCTCTTTTTCCTTCTCTCGATCAGACACTTAGAAAAAAAACGGAAAAAAAAAAAAAAAAATTAGGATTTTTTCTAAGTACAAAATCGAGAGTGGCTAAAAATCACCTCTTTTTCCTTCTCTCGATCAGACACTTAGAAAAAAAAATGAAAAAAAAAAAAAAAAATTGGATTTTTTCTAAGTACAAAATCGAGAGTGGCTAAAAATCACCTTTTTTTCCTTCTCTCGATCAGACACTTAGGAAAAAAAATGAAAAAAAAAAAAAAAAATTGGATTTTTTCTAAGTACAAAATCAAGAGAGGCTAAAAATCACCTCTCTTTCCTTCTCTCGATCAGACACTTAGAAAAAAAACGTAAAAAAAAAAAAAAAAAATTTGGATTTTTTCTAAGTACAAAATCGAGAGAGGCTAAAAATCACCTCTTTATCCTTCTCTCGATCAGACACTAAGAAAAAAAACGGAAAAAAAAAAAAAAAAATTTGGATTTTTTCTAAGTACAAAATCGAGAGTGGCTAAAAATCACCTCTTTTTCCTTCTCTCGATCAGACACTTAGAAAAAAAATGGAAAAAAAAAAAAAAAAAATTGGATTTTTTCTAAGTACAAAATCGAGAGTGGCTAAAAATCACCTCTTTTTCCTTCTCTCGATCAGACACTTAGAAAAAAAATGAAAAAAAAAAAAAAAAATTGGATTTTTTCTAAGTACAAAATCGAGAGAGGCTAAAAATCACCTCTTTTTCCTTCTCTCGATCAGACACTTAGAAAAAAAACGGAAAAAAAAAAAAAAAAAATTGGATTTTTTCTAAGTACAAAATCGAGAGAGGCTAAAAATCACCTCTTTTTCCTTCTCTCGATCAGACACTTAGAAAAAAAACGGAAAAAAAAAAAAAAAAATTTGGATTTTTTCTAAGTACAAAATCGAGAGTGGCTAAAAATCACCTCTTTTTCCTTCTCTCGATCAGACACTTAGAAAAAAAAATGAAAAAAAAAAAAAAAAAATTGGATTTTTTCTAAGTACAAAATCAAGAGAGGCTAAAAATCACCTCTTTTTCCTTCTCTCGATCAGACACTTAGAAAAAAAACGGAAAAAAAAAAAAAAAAATTGGATTTTTGCTAAGTACAAAATCGAGAGAGGCTAAAAATCACCTCTTTTTCCTTCTCTCGATCAGACACTTAGAAAAAAAACGGAAAAAAAAAAAAAAAAATTAGGATTTTTTCTAAGTACAAAATCGAGAGTGGCTAAAAATCACCTCTTTTTCCTTCTCTCGATCAGACACTTAGAAAAAAAAATGAAAAAAAAAAAAAAAAATTGGATTTTTTCTAAGTACAAAATCGAGAGTGGCTAAAAATCACCTTTTTTTCCTTCTCTCGATCAGACACTTAGGAAAAAAAATGAAAAAAAAAAAAAAAAATTGGATTTTTTCTAAGTACAAAATCAAGAGAGGCTAAAAATCACCTCTCTTTCCTTCTCTCGATCAGACACTTAGAAAAAAAACGTAAAAAAAAAAAAAAAAAATTTGGATTTTTTCTAAGTACAAAATCGAGAGAGGCTAAAAATCACCTCTTTATCCTTCTCTCGATCAGACACTAAGAAAAAAAACGGAAAAAAAAAAAAAAAAATTTGGATTTTTTCTAAGTACAAAATCGAGAGTGGCTAAAAATCACCTCTTTTTCCTTCTCTCGATCAGACACTTAGAAAAAAAATGGAAAAAAAAAAAAAAAAAATTGGATTTTTTCTAAGTACAAAATCGAGAGTGGCTAAAAATCACCTCTTTTTCCTTCTCTCGATCAGACACTTAGAAAAAAAATGAAAAAAAAAAAAAAAAATTGGATTTTTTCTAAGTACAAAATCGAGAGAGGCTAAAAATCACCTCTTTTTCCTTCTCTCGATCAGACACTTAGAAAAAAAACGGGAAAAAAAAAAAAATTTGGATTTTTTCTAAGTACAAAATCGAGAGAGGCTAAAAATCACCTCTTTTTCCTTCTCTCGATCAGACACTTAGAAAAAAAACGGAAAAAAAAAAAAAAAAAATTTGGATTTTTTCTAAGTACAAAATCGAGAGTGGCTAAAAATCACCTCTTTTTCCTTCTCTCGATCAGACACTTAGAAAAAAAAATGAAAAAAAAAAAAAAAAATTGGATTTTTTCTAAGTACAAAATCGAGAGAGGCTAAAAATCACCTCTTTTTCCTTCTCTCGATCAGACACTTAGAAAAAAAACGGAAAAAAAAAAAAAAAAAATTTGGATTTTTTCTAAGTACAAAATCGAGAGAGGCTAAAAATCACCTCTTTTTCCTTCTCTCAATCAGACACTTAGAAAAAAAACTGAAAAAAAAAAAAAAAAAAATTGGATTTTTTCTAAGTACAAAATCGAGAGTGGCTAAAAATCACCTCTTTTTCCTTCTCTCGATCAGACACTTAGAAAAAAAACGGAAAAAAAAAAAAAAAAAATTTGGATTTTTTCTAAGTACAAAATCGAGAGTGGCTAAAAATCACCTCTTTTTCCTTCTCTCGATCAGACACTTAGAAAAAAAATGAAAAAAAAAAAAAAAAATTGGATTTTTTCTAAGTACAAAATCGAGAGAGGCTAAAAATCACCTCTTTTTCCTTCTCTCGATCAGACGCTTAGAAAAAAAACGGAAAAAAATAAATAAAAAATTTGGATTTTTTCTAAGTACAAAATCGAGAGAGGCTAAAAATCACCTCTTTTTCCTTCTCTCGATCAGACACTTAGAAAAAAAACGGAAAAAAATAAAATAAAAAATTGGATTTTTTCTAAGTACAAAATCAAGAGAGGCTAAAAATCACCTCTTTTTCCTTCTCTCGATCAGACACTTAGAAAAAAAACGGAAAAAAAAAAAAAAAAATTTGGATTTTTTCTAAGTACAAAATCGAGAGAGGCTAAAAATCACCTCTTTTTCCTTCTCTCGATCAGACACTTAGAAAAAAAACTGAAAAAAAAAATAAAACATTTTGGATTTTTTCTTAGTACAAAATCGAGAGAGGCTAAAAATCACCTCTTTTTCCTTCTCTCGATCAGACACTTAGAAAAAAAACTGAAAAAAAAAAAAAAAAAATTTGGATTTTTTCTAAGTACAAAATCGAGAGTGGCTAAAAATCACCTCTTTATCCTTCTCTCGATCAGACACTTAGAAAAAAAACGGAAAAAAAAAAAAAAAAAATTTGGATTTTTTCTAAGTACAAAATCGAGAGTGGCTAAAAATCACCTCTTTTTCCTTCTCTCGATCAGACACTTAGAAAAAAAACGGAAAAAAAAAAAAAAAACAATTTGGATTTTTTCTAAGTACAAAATCGAGAGTGGCTAAAAATCACCTCTTTTTCCTTCTCTCGATCAGACACTTAGAAAAAAAAATGAAAAAAAATTTGGATTTTTTCTAAGTACAAAATCGAGAGAGGCTAAAAATCACCTCTTTTTCCTTCTCTCGATCAGACACTTAGAAAAAAAACGGAAAAAAAAAAAAAAAAATTTGGATTTTTTCTAAGTACAAAATCGAGAGAGGCTAAAAATCACCTATTTTTCCTTCTCTCGATCAGACACTTAGAAAAAAAAATGAAAAAAAAAAAAAAATTGGATTTTTTCTAAATAAAAAATCAAGAGAGCCTAAAAATCACCTCTTTTTCCTTCTCTCGATCAGACACTTAGAAAAAAAACGGAAAAAAAAAAATATATATATTTGGATTTTTTCTAAGTACAAAATCGAGAGAGGCTAAAAATCACCTCTTTTTCCTTCTCTCGATCAGACACTTAGAAAAAAAACGGAAAAAAAAAAAAAAAAAAATTTGGATTTTTTCTAAGTACAAAATCGAGAGTGGCTAAAAATCACCTCTTTTTCCTTCTCTCGATCAGACACTTAGAAAAAAAAATGAAAAAAAAAAAAAAAAAATTGGATTTTTTCTAAGTACAAAATCGAGAGAGGCTAAAAATCACCTCTTTTTCCTTCTCTCGATCAGACACTTAGAAAAAAAACGGAAAAAAAAAAAAAAAAAATTGGATTTTTTCTAAGTACAAAATCGAGAGAGGCTAAAAATCACCTCTTTTTCCTTCTCTCGATCAGACACTTAGAAAAAAAACGGAAAAAAAAAAAAAAAAATTTGGATTTTTTCTAAGTACAAAATCGAGAGTGGCTAAAAATCACCTCTTTTTCCTTCTCTCGATCAGACACTTAGAAAAAAAAATGAAAAAAAAAAAAAAAAAAATTGGATTTTCTCCAAGTACAAAATCAAGAGAGGCTAAAAATCACCTCTTTTTCCTTCTCTCGATCAGACACTTAGAAAAAAAACGGAAAAAAAAAAAAAAAATTTGGATTTTTTCTAAGTACAAAATCGAGAGTGGCTAAAAATCACCTCTTTTTCCTTCTCTCGATCAGACACTTAGAAAAAAAAAAGAAAAAAAAAAAAAAATTGGATTTTTTCTAAGTAAAAAATCAAGAGAGGCTAAAAATCACCTCTTTTTCCTTCTCTCGATCAGACACTTAGAAAAAAAACGGAGAAAAAAAAAAAAAAATTTGGATTTTTTCTAAGTACAAAATCGAGAGTGGCTAAAAATCACCTCTTTTTCCTTCTCTCGATCAGACACTTACAAAAAAAAAAGAAAAAAAAAAAAAAAAAATTGGATTTTTTCTAAGTACAAAATCAAGAGAGGCTAAAAATCACCTCTTTTTCCTTCTCTCGATCAGACACTTAGAAAAAAAACGGAAAAAAAAAAAAATAAAATTTGGATTTTTTCTAAGTACAAAATCGAGAGAGGCTAAAAATCACCTCTTTTTCCTTCTCTCGATCAGACACTTAGAAAAAAAACGGAAAAAAAAAAAAAAAAAAATTTGGATTTTTTCTAAGTACAAAATCGAGAGTGGCTAAAAATCACCTCTTTTTCCTTCTCTCGATCAGACACTTAGAAAAAAAACGGAAAAAAAAAAAAAAAGATTTGGATTTTTTCTAAGTACAAAATCGAGAGTGGCTAAAAATCACCTCTTTTTCCTTCTCTCGATCAGACACTTAGAAAAAAAAAAGAAAAAAAAAAAAAAAATTGGATTTTTTCTAAGTACAAAATCGAGAGAGGCTAAAAATCACCTCTTTTTCCTTCTCTCGATCAGACACTTAGAAAAAAAACGGAAAAAAAAAAAAAAAAAATTGGATTTTTTCTAAGTACAAAATCGAGAGAGGCTAAAAATCACCTCTTTTTCCTTCTCTCGATCAGACACTTAGAAAAAAAACGGAAAAAAAAAAAAAAAAATTTGGATTTTTTCTAAGTACAAAATCGAGAGTGGCTAAAAATCACCTCTTTTTCCTTCTCTCGATCAGACACTTAGAAAAAAAAATGAAAAAAAAAAAAAAAAAATTGGATTTTTTCTAAGTACAAAATCAAGAGAGGCTAAAAATCACCTCTTTTTCCTTCTCTCGATCAGACACTTAGAAAAAAAACGGAAAAAAAAAAAAAAAATTGGATTTTTGCTAAGTACAAAATCGAGAGAGGCTAAAAATCACCTCTTTTTCCTTCTCTCGATCAGACACTTAGAAAAAAAACGGAAAAAAAAAAAAAAAAATTAGGATTTTTTCTAAGTACAAAATCGAGAGTGGCTAAAAATCACCTCTTTTTCCTTCTCTCGATCAGACACTTAGAAAAAAAAAAGAAAAAAAAAAAAAAAAATTGGATTTTTTCTAAGTACAAAATCGAGAGTGGCTAAAAATCACCTTTTTTTCCTTCTCTCGATCAGACACTTAGGAAAAAAAATGAAAAAAAAAAAAAAAAAAATTGGATTTTTTCTAAGTACAAAATCAAGAGAGGCTAAAAATCACCTCTTTTTCCTTCTCTCGATCAGACACTTAGAAAAAAAACGTAAAAAAAAAAAAAAAAATTTGGATTTTTTCTAAGTACAAAATCGAGAGAGGCTAAAAATCACCTCTTTTTCCTTCTCTCGATCAGACACTAAGAAAAAAAACGGAAAAAAAAAAAAAAAAATTTGGATTTTTTCTAAGTACAAAATCGAGAGTGGCTAAAAATCACCTCTTTTTCCTTCTCTCGATCAGACACTTAGAAAAAAAACGGAAAAAAAAAAAAAAAAAATTGGATTTTTTCTAAGTACAAAATCGAGAGTGGCTAAAAATCACCTCTTTTTCCTTCTCTCGATCAGACACTTAGAAAAAAAATGAAAAAAAAAAAAAAAAATTGGATTTTTTGTAAGTACAAAATCGAGAGAGGCTAAAAATCACCTCTTTTTCCTTCTCTCGATCAGACACTTAGAAAAAAAACGGAAAAAAAAAAAAAAAAAAATTGGATTTTTTCTAAGTACAAAATCGAGAGAGGCTAAAAATCACCTCTTTTTCCTTCTCTCGATCAGACACTTAGAAAAAAAACGGAAAAAAAAAAAAAAAAAATTTGGATTTTTTCTAAGTACAAAATCGAGAGTGGCTAAAAATCACCTCTTTTTCCTTCTCTCGATCAGACACTTAGAAAAAAAAATGAAAAAAAAAAAAAAAAAATTGGATTTTTTCTAAGTACAAAATCAAGAGAGGCTAAAAATCACCTCTTTTTCCTTCTCTCGATCAGACACTTAGAAAAAAAACGGAAAAAAAAAAAAAAAAAATTGGATTTTTGCTAAGTACAAAATCGAGAGAGGCTAAAAATCACCTCTTTTTCCTTCTCTCGATCAGACACTTAGAAAAAAAACGGAAAAAAAAAAAAAAAAATTAGGATTTTTTCTAAGTACAAAATCGAGAGTGGCTAAAAATCACCTCTTTTTCCTTCTCTCGATCAGACACTTAGAAAAAAAAATGAAAAAAAAAAAAAAAAAATTGGATTTTTTCTAAGTACAAAATCAAGAGAGGCTAAAAATCACCTCTTTTTCCTTCTCTCGATCAGACACTTAGAAAAAAAACGTAAAAAAAAAAAAAAAAAATTTGGATTTTTTCTAAGTACAAAATCGAGAGAGGCTAAAAATCACCTCTTTATCCTTCTCTCGATCAGACACTAAGAAAAAAAACGGAAAAAAAAAAAAAAAAATTTGGATTTTTTCTAAGTACAAAATCGAGAGTGGCTAAAAATCACCTCTTTTTCCTTCTCTCGATCAGACACTTAGAAAAAAAACGGAAAAAAAAAAAAAAAAATTGGATTTTTTCTAAGTACAAAATCGAGAGTGGCTAAAAATCACCTCTTTTTCCTTCTCTCGATCAGACACTTAGAAAAAAAATGAAAAAAAAAAAAAAAAAATTGGATTTTTTCTAAGTACAAAATCGAGAGAGGCTAAAAATCACCTCTTTTTCCTTCTCTCGATCAGACACTTAGAAAAAAAACGGAAAAAAAAAAAAAAATTTGGATTTTTTCTAAGTACAAAATCGAGAGAGGCTAAAAATCACCTCTTTTTCCTTCTCTCGATCAGACACTTAGAAAAAAAACGGAAAAAAAAAAAAAAAAAATTTGGATTTTTTCTAAGTACAAAATCGAGAGTGGCTAAAAATCACCTCTTTTTCCTTCTCTCGATCAGACACTTAGAAAAAAAAATGAAAAAAAAAAAAAAATTGGATTTTTTCTAAGTACAAAATCGAGAGAGGCTAAAAATCACCTCTTTTTCCTTCTCTCGATCAGACACTTAGAAAAAAAACTGAAAAAAAAAAAAAAAAATTTGGATTTTTTCTAAGTACAAAATCGAGAGAGGCTAAAAATCACCTCTTTTTCCTTCTCTCAATCAGACACTTAGAAAAAAAACTGAAAAAAAAAAAAAAAAAATTTGGATTTTTTCTAAGTACAAAATCGAGAGTGGCTAAAAATCACCTCTTTTTCCTTCTCTCGATCAGACACTTAGAAAAAAAACGGAAAAAAAAAAAAAAAAAATTTGGATTTTTTCTAAGTACAAAATCGAGAGTGGCTAAAAATCACCTCTTTTTCCTTCTCTCGATCAGACACTTAGAAAAAAAATGAAAAAAAAAAAAAAAAAATTGGATTTTTTCTAAGTACAAAATCGAGAGAGGCTAAAAATCACCTCTTTTTCCTTCTCTCGATCAGACACTTAGAAAAAAAACGGAAAAAAAAAAAAATAAATTTGGATTTTTTCTAAGTACAAAATCGAGAGAGGCTAAAAATCACCTCTTTTTCCTTCTCTCGATCAGACACTTAAAAAAAAAACGGAAAAAAATAAAATAAAAATTTGGATTTTTTCTAAGTACAAAATCAAGAGAGGCTAAAAATCACCTCTTTTTCCTTCTCTCGATCAGACACTTAGAAAAAAAACGGAAAAAAAAAAAAAAAAATTTGGATTTTTTCTAAGTACAAAATCGAGAGAGGCTAAAAATCACCTCTTTTTCCTTCTCTCGATCAGACACTTAGAAAAAAAAATGAAAAAAAAAAAAAAAATTGGATTTTTTCTAAGTACAAAATCGAGAGAGGCTAAAAATCACCTCTTTTTCCTTCTCTCGATCAGACACTTAGAAAAAAAACTGAAAAAAAAAAAAAAAAAAATTTGGATTTTTTCTTAGTACAAAATCGAGAGAGGCTAAAAATCACCTCTTTTTCCTTCTCTCAATCAGACACTTAGAAAAAAAACTGAAAAAAAAAAAAAAAAAATTTGGATTTTTTCTAAGTACAAAATCGAGAGTGGCTAAAAATCACCTCTTTTTCCTTCTCTCGATCAGACACTTAGAAAAAAAACGGAAAAAAAAAAAAAAAAAATTTGGATTTTTTCTAAGTACAAAATCGAGAGTGGCTAAAAATCACCTCTTTTTCCTTCTCTCGATCAGACACTTAAAAAAAAAATGAAAAAAAAAAAAAAAAAATTGGATTTTTTCTAAGTACAAAATCGAGAGAGGCTAAAAATCACCTCTTTTTCCTTCTCTCGATCAGACGCTTAGAAAAAAAACGGAAAAAAAAAAAAAAAAAATTTGGATTTTTTCTAAGTACAAAATCGAGAGAGGCTAAAAATCACCTCTTTTTCCTTCTCTCGATCAGACACTTAGAAAAAAAACGGAAAAAAATAAAATAAAAAATTGGATTTTTTCTAAGTACAAAATCAAGAGAGGCTAAAAATCACCTCTTTTTCCTTCTCTCGATCAGACACTTAGAAAAAAAACGGAAAAAAAAAAAAAAAATTTGGATTTTTTCTAAGTACAAAATCGAGAGAGGCTAAAAATCACCTCTTTTTCCTTCTCTCGATCAGACACTTAGAAAAAAAACTGAAAAAAAAAATAAAACATTTTGGATTTTTTCTTAGTACAAAATCGAGAGAGGCTAAAAATCACCTCTTTTTCCTTCTCTCGATCAGACACTTAGAAAAAAAACTGAAAAAAAAAAAAAAAAATTTGGATTTTTTCTAAGTACAAAATCGAGAGTGGCTAAAAATCACCTCTTTATCCTTCTCTCGATCAGACACTTAGAAAAAAAACGGAAAAAAAAAAAAAAAAAATTTGGATTTTTTCTAAGTACAAAATCGAGAGTGGCTAAAAATCACCTCTTTTTCCTTCTCTCGATCAGACACTTAGAAAAAAAACGGAAAAAAAAAAAAAAACAATTTGGATTTTTTCTAAGTACAAAATCGAGAGTGGCTAAAAATCACCTCTTTTTCCTTCTCTCGATCAGACACTTAGAAAAAAAAATGAAAAAAAATTTGGATTTTTTCTAAGTACAAAATCGAGAGAGGCTAAAAATCACCTCTTTTTCCTTCTCTCGATCAGACACTTAGAAAAAAAACGGAAAAAAAAAAAAAAAAAATTTGGATTTTTTCTAAGTACAAAATCGAGAGAAGCTAAAAATCACCTATTTTTCCTTCTCTCGATCAGACACTTAGAAAAAAAAATGAAAAAAAAAAAAAAAATTGGATTTTTTCTAAATAAAAAATCAAGAGAGCCTAAAAATCACCTCTTTTTCCTTCTCTCGATCAGACACTTAGAAAAAAAACGGAAAAAAAAAAAAAAAAATATTTGGATTTTTTCTAAGTACAAAATCGAGAGAGGCTAAAAATCACCTCTTTTTCCTTCTCTCGATCAGACACTTAGAAAAAAAACGGAAAAAAAAAAAAAAAAAAAAATTGGATTTTTTCTAAGTACAAAATCGAGAGTGGCTAAAAATCACCTCTTTTTCCTTCTCTCGATCAGACACTTAGAAAAAAAAATGAAAAAAAAAAAAAAAAAATTGGATTTTTTCTAAGTACAAAATCGAGAGAGGCTAAAAATCACCTCTTTTTCCTTCTCTCGATCAGACACTTAGAAAAAAAACGGAAAAAAAAAAAAAAAAAATTTGGATTTTTTCTAAGTACAAAATCGAGAGAGGCTAAAAATCACCTCTTTTTCCTTCTCTCGATCAGACACTTAGAAAAAAAACGGAAAAAAAAAAAAAAAATTTGGATTTTTTCTAAGTACAAAATCGAGAGTGGCTAAAAATCACCTCTTTTTCCTTCTCTCGATCAGACACTTAGAAAAAAAAATGAAAAAAAAAAAAAAAAAAATTGGATTTTTTCCAAGTACAAAATCAAGAGAGGCTAAAAATCACCTCTTTTTCCTTCTCTCGATCAGACACTTAGAAAAAAAACGGAAAAAAAAAAAAAAAATTTGGATTTTTTCTAAGTACAAAATCGAGAGTGGCTAAAAATCACCTCTTTTTCCTTCTCTCGATCAGACACTTAGAAAAAAAAAAGAAAAAAAAAAAAAAAATTGGATTTTTTCTAAGTAAAAAATCAAGAGAGGCTAAAAATCACCTCTTTTTCCTTCTCTCGATCAGACACTTAGAAAAAAAACGGAGAAAAAAAAAAAAAAAATTTGGATTTTTTCTAAGTACAAAATCGAGAGTGGCTAAAAATCACCTCTTTTTCCTTCTCTCGATCAGACACTTACAAAAAAAAAAGAAAAAAAAAAAAAAAAAATTGGATTTTTTCTAAGTACAAAATCAAGAGAGGCTAAAAATCACCTCTTTTTCCTTCTCTCGATCAGACACTTAGAAAAAAAACGGAAAAAAAAAAAAAAAAAATTTGGATTTTTTCTAAGTACAAAATCGAGAGAGGCTAAAAATCACCTCTTTTTCCTTCTCTCGATCAGACACTTAGAAAAAAAACGGAAAAAAAAAAAAAAAAAAATTTGGATTTTTTCTAAGTACAAAATCGAGAGTGGCTAAAAATCACCTCTTTTTCCTTCTCTCGATCAGACACTTAGAAAAAAAACGGAAAAAAAAAAAAATAATAATTTGGATTTTTTCTAAGTACAAAATCAAGAGTGGCTAAAAATCACCTCTTTTTCCTTCTCTCGATCAGACACTTAGAAAAAAAACGGAAAAAAAAAAAAAAAGATTTGGATTTTTTCTAAGTACAAAATCGAGAGTGGCTAAAAATCACCTCTTTTTCCTTCTCTCGATCAGACACTTAGAAAAAAAAAAGAAAAAAAAAAAAAAAATTGGATTTTTTCTAAGTACAAAATCGAGAGAGGCTAAAAATCACCTCTTTTTCCTTCTCTCGATCAGACACTTAGAAAAAAAACGGAAAAAAAAAAAAAAAAAATTGGATTTTTTCTAAGTACAAAATCGAGAGAGGCTAAAAATCACCTCTTTTTCCTTCTCTCGATCAGACACTTAGAAAAAAAACGGAAAAAAAAAAAAAAAAAATTTGGATTTTTTCTAAGTACAAAATCGAGAGTGGCTAAAAATCACCTCTTTTTCCTTCTCTCGATCAGACACTTAGAAAAAAAAATGAAAAAAAAAAAAAAAAAATTGGATTTTTTCTAAGTACAAAATCAAGAGAGGCTAAAAATCACCTCTTTTTCCTTCTCTCGATCAGACACTTAGAAAAAAAACGGAAAAAAAAAAAAAAAAATTGGATTTTTGCTAAGTACAAAATCGAGAGAGGCTAAAAATCACCTCTTTTTCCTTCTCTCGATCAGACACTTAGAAAAAAAACGGAAAAAAAAAAAAAAAAATTAGGATTTTTTCTAAGTACAAAATCGAGAGTGGCTAAAAATCACCTCTTTTTCCTTCTCTCGATCAGACACTTAGAAAAAAAAAAGAAAAAAAAAAAAAAAAATTGGATTTTTTCTAAGTACAAAATCGAGAGTGGCTAAAAATCACCTTTTTTTCCTTCTCTCGATCAGACACTTAGGAAAAAAAATGAAAAAAAAAAAAAAAAAAATTGGATTTTTTCTAAGTACAAAATCAAGAGAGGCTAAAAATCACCTCTTTTTCCTTCTCTCGATCAGACACTTAGAAAAAAAACGTAAAAAAAAAAAAAAAAAATTTGGATTTTTTCTAAGTACAAAATCGAGAGAGGCTAAAAATCACCTCTTTTTCCTTCTCTCGATCAGACACTAAGAAAAAAAACGGAAAAAAAAAAAAAAAAATTTGGATTTTTTCTAAGTACAAAATCGAGAGTGGCTAAAAATCACCTCTTTTTCCTTCTCTCGATCAGACACTTAGAAAAAAAACGGAAAAAAAAAAAAAAAAAATTGGATTTTTTCTAAGTACAAAATCGAGAGTGGCTAAAAATCACCTCTTTTTCCTTCTCTCGATCAGACACTTAGAAAAAAAATGAAAAAAAAAAAAAAAAAATTGGATTTTTTGTAAGTACAAAATCGAGAGAGGCTAAAAATCACCTCTTTTTCCTTCTCTCGATCAGACACTTAGAAAAAAAACGGAAAAAAAAAAAAAAAAAATTGGATTTTTTCTAAGTACAAAATCGAGAGAGGCTAAAAATCACCTCTTTTTCCTTCTCTCGATCAGACACTTAGAAAAAAAACGGAAAAAAAAAAAAAAAAAATTTGGATTTTTTCTAAGTACAAAATCGAGAGTGGCTAAAAATCACCTCTTTTTCCTTCTCTCGATCAGACACTTAGAAAAAAAAATGAAAAAAAAAAAAAAAAAATTGGATTTTTTCTAAGTACAAAATCAAGAGAGGCTAAAAATCACCTCTTTTTCCTTCTCTCGATCAGACACTTAGAAAAAAAACGGAAAAAAAAAAAAAAAAATTGGATTTTTGCTAAGTACAAAATCGAGAGAGGCTAAAAATCACCTCTTTTTCCTTCTCTCGATCAGACACTTAGAAAAAAAACGGAAAAAAAAAAAAAAAAATTAGGATTTTTTCTAAGTACAAAATCGAGAGTGGCTAAAAATCACCTCTTTTTCCTTCTCTCGATCAGACACTTAGAAAAAAAAAGAAAAAAAAAAAAAAAAATTGGATTTTTTCTAAGTACAAAATCGAGAGTGGCTAAAAATCACCTTTTTTTCCTTCTCTCGATCAGACACTTAGGAAAAAAAATGAAAAAAAAAAAAAAAAAATTGGATTTTTTCTAAGTACAAAATCAAGAGAGGCTAAAAATCACCTCTTTTTCCTTCTCTCGATCAGACACTTAGAAAAAAAACGTAAAAAAAAAAAAAAAAAATTTGGATTTTTTCTAAGTACAAAATCGAGAGAGGCTAAAAATCACCTCTTTTTCCTTCTCTCGATCAGACACTAAGAAAAAAAACGGAAAAAAAAAAAAAAAAATTTGGATTTTTTCTAAGTACAAAATCGAGAGTGGCTAAAAATCACCTCTTTTTCCTTCTCTCGATCAGACACTTAGAAAAAAAACGGAAAAAAAAAAAAAAAAAATTGGATTTTTTCTAAGTACAAAATCGAGAGTGGCTAAAAATCACCTCTTTTTCCTTCTCTCGATCAGACACTTAGAAAAAAAATGAAAAAAAAAAAAAAAAAATTGGATTTTTTGTAAGTACAAAATCGAGAGAGGCTAAAAATCACCTCTTTTTCCTTCTCTCGATCAGACACTTAGAAAAAAAACGGAAAAAAAAAAAAAAAAAAATTGGATTTTTTCTAAGTACAAAATCGAGAGAGGCTAAAAATCACCTCTTTTTCCTTCTCTCGATCAGACACTTAGAAAAAAAACGGAAAAAAAAAAAAAAAATATTTGGATTTTTTCTAAGTACAAAATCGAGAGTGGCTAAAAATCACCTCTTTTTCCTTCTCTCGATCAGACACTTAGAAAAAAAAATGAAAAAAAAAAAAAAAAAATTTGATTTTTTCTAAGTACAAAATCAAGAGAGGCTAAAAATCACCTCTTTTTCCTTCTCTCGATCAGACACTTAGAAAAAAAACGGAAAAAAAAAAAAAAAAAATTGGATTTTTGCTAAGTACAAAATCGAGAGAGGCTAAAAATCACCTCTTTTTCCTTCTCTCGATCAGACACTTAGAAAAAAAACGGAAAAAAAAAAAAAAAAATTAGGATTTTTTCTAAGTACAAAATCGAGAGTGGCTAAAAATCACCTCTTTTTCCTTCTCTCGATCAGACACTTAGAAAAAAAAATGAAAAAAAAAAAAAAAAAATTGGATTTTTTCTAAGTACAAAATCAAGAGAGGCTAAAAATCACCTCTTTTTCCTTCTCTCGATCAGACACTTAGAAAAAAAACGTAAAAAAAAAAAAAAAAAATTTGGATTTTTTCTAAGTACAAAATCGAGAGAGGCTAAAAATCACCTCTTTATCCTTCTCTCGATCAGACACTAAGAAAAAAAACGGAAAAAAAAAAAAAAAAAATTGGATTTTTTCTAAGTACAAAATCGAGAGTGGCTAAAAATCACCTCTTTTTCCTTCTCTCGATCAGACACTTAGAAAAAAAACGGAAAAAAAAAAAAAAAAAATTGGATTTTTTCTAAGTACAAAATCGAGAGTGGCTAAAAATCACCTCTTTTTCCTTCTCTCGATCAGACACTTAGAAAAAAAATGAAAAAAAAAAAAAAAAATTGGATTTTTTCTAAGTACAAAATCGAGAGAGGCTAAAAATCACCTCTTTTTCCTTCTCTCGATCAGACACTTAGAAAAAAAACGGAAAAAAAAAAAAAATTTGGATTTTTTCTAAGTACAAAATCGAGAGAGGCTAAAAATCACCTCTTTTTCCTTCTCTCGATCAGACACTTAGAAAAAAAACGGAAAAAAAAAAAAAAAAATTTGGATTTTTTCTAAGTACAAAATCGAGAGTGGCTAAAAATCACCTCTTTTTCCTTCTCTCGATCAGACACTTAGAAAAAAAAATGAAAAAAAAAAAAAAATTGGATTTTTTCTAAGTACAAAATCGAGAGAGGCTAAAAATCACCTCTTTTTCCTTCTCTCGATCAGACACTTAGAAAAAAAACTGAAAAAAAAAAAAAAAAAATTTGGATTTTTTCTAAGTACAAAATCGAGAGAGGCTAAAAATCACCTCTTTTTCCTTCTCTCAATCAGACACTTAGAAAAAAAACTGAAAAAAAAAAAAAAAAAATTTGGATTTTTTCTAAGTACAAAATCGAGAGTGGCTAAAAATCACCTCTTTTTCCTTCTCTCGATCAGACACTTAGAAAAAAAACGGAAAAAAAAAAAAAAAAAATTTGGATTTTTTCTAAGTACAAAATCGAGAGTGGCTAAAAATCACCTCTTTTTCCTTCTCTCGATCAGACACTTAGAAAAAAAATGAAAAAAAAAAAAAAAAATTGGATTTTTTCTAAGTACAAAATCGAGAGAGGCTAAAAATCACCTCTTTTTCCTTCTCTCGATCAGACACTTAGAAAAAAAACGGAAAAAAAAAAAAATAAATTTGGATTTTTTCTAAGTACAAAATCGAGAGAGGCTAAAAATCACCTCTTTTTCCTTCTCTCGATCAGACACTTAAAAAAAAAACGGAAAAAAATAAAATAAAAATTTGGATTTTTTCTAAGTACAAAATCAAGAGAGGCTAAAAATCACCTCTTTTTCCTTCTCTCGATCAGACACTTAGAAAAAAAACGGAAAAAAAAAAAAAAAAATTTGGATTTTTTCTAAGTACAAAATCGAGAGAGGCTAAAAATCACCTCTTTTTCCTTCTCTCGATCAGACACTTAGAAAAAAAAATGAAAAAAAAAAAAAAAAATTGGATTTTTTCTAAGTACAAAATCGAGAGAGGCTAAAAATCACCTCTTTTTCCTTCTCTCGATCAGACACTTAGAAAAAAAACTGAAAAAAAAAAAAAAAAAAATTTGGATTTTTTCTTAGTACAAAATCGAGAGAGGCTAAAAATCACCTCTTTTTCCTTCTCTCAATCAGACACTTAGAAAAAAAACTGAAAAAAAAAAAAAAAAATTTGGATTTTTTCTAAGTACAAAATCGAGAGTGGCTAAAAATCACCTCTTTTTCCTTCTCTCGATCAGACACTTAGAAAAAAAACGGAAAAAAAAAAAAAAAAAATTTGGATTTTTTCTAAGTACAAAATCGAGAGTGGCTAAAAATCACCTCTTTTTCCTTCTCTCGATCAGACACTTAAAAAAAAAATGAAAAAAAAAAAAAAAAAATTGGATTTTTTCTAAGTACAAAATCGAGAGAGGCTAAAAATCACCTCTTTTTCCTTCTCTCGATCAGACGCTTAGAAAAAAAACGGAAAAAAAAAAAAAAAAAATTTGGATTTTTTCTAAGTACAAAATCGAGAGAGGCTAAAAATCACCTCTTTTTCCTTCTCTCGATCAGACACTTAGAAAAAAAACGGAAAAAAATAAAATAAAAAATTGGATTTTTTCTAAGTACAAAATCAAGAGAGGCTAAAAATCACCTCTTTTTCCTTCTCTCGATCAGACACTTAGAAAAAAAACGGAAAAAAAAAAAAAAAATTTGGATTTTTTCTAAGTACAAAATCGAGAGAGGCTAAAAATCACCTCTTTTTCCTTCTCTCGATCAGACACTTAGAAAAAAAACTGAAAAAAAAAATAAAACATTTTGGATTTTTTCTTAGTACAAAATCGAGAGAGGCTAAAAATCACCTCTTTTTCCTTCTCTCGATCAGACACTTAGAAAAAAAACTGAAAAAAAAAAAAAAAAATTTGGATTTTTTCTAAGTACAAAATCGAGAGTGGCTAAAAATCACCTCTTTATCCTTCTCTCGATCAGACACTTAGAAAAAAAACGGAAAAAAAAAAAAAAAAAATTTGGATTTTTTCTAAGTACAAAATCGAGAGTGGCTAAAAATCACCTCTTTTTCCTTCTCTCGATCAGACACTTAGAAAAAAAACGGAAAAAAAAAAAAAAAACAATTTGGATTTTTTCTAAGTACAAAATCGAGAGTGGCTAAAAATCACCTCTTTTTCCTTCTCTCGATCAGACACTTAGAAAAAAAAATGAAAAAAAATTTGGATTTTTTCTAAGTACAAAATCGAGAGAGGCTAAAAATCACCTCTTTTTCCTTCTCTCGATCAGACACTTAGAAAAAAAACGGAAAAAAAAAAAAAAAAATTTGGATTTTTTCTAAGTACAAAATCGAGAGAAGCTAAAAATCACCTATTTTTCCTTCTCTCGATCAGACACTTAGAAAAAAAAATGAAAAAAAAAAAAAAAATTGGATTTTTTCTAAATAAAAAATCAAGAGAGCCTAAAAATCACCTCTTTTTCCTTCTCTCGATCAGACACTTAGAAAAAAAACGGAAAAAAAAATAAAAAAATATTTGGATTTTTTCTAAGTACAAAATCGAGAGAGGCTAAAAATCACCTCTTTTTCCTTCTCTCGATCAGACACTTAGAAAAAAAACGGAAAAAAAAAAAAAAAAAAATTGGATTTTTTCTAAGTACAAATCGAGAGTGGCTAAAAATCACCTCTTTTTCCTTCTCTCGATCAGACACTTAGAAAAAAAAATGAAAAAAAAAAAAAAAAAATTGGATTTTTTCTAAGTACAAAATCGAGAGAGGCTAAAAATCACCTCTTTTTCCTTCTCTCGATCAGACACTTAGAAAAAAAACGGAAAAAAAAAAAAAAAAATTTGGATTTTTTCTAAGTACAAAATCGAGAGAGGCTAAAAATCACCTCTTTTTCCTTCTCTCGATCAGACACTTAGAAAAAAAACGGAAAAAAAAAAAAAAAATTTGGATTTTTTCTAAGTACAAAATCGAGAGTGGCTAAAAATCACCTCTTTTTCCTTCTCTCGATCAGACACTTAGAAAAAAAAATGAAAAAAAAAAAAAAAAAATTGGATTTTTTCCAAGTACAAAATCAAGAGAGGCTAAAAATCACCTCTTTTTCCTTCTCTCGATCAGACACTTAGAAAAAAAACGGAAAAAAAAAAAAAAATTTGGATTTTTTCTAAGTACAAAATCGAGAGTGGCTAAAAATCACCTCTTTTTCCTTCTCTCGATCAGACACTTAGAAAAAAAAAAGAAAAAAAAAAAAAAATTGGATTTTTTCTAAGTAAAAAATCAAGAGAGGCTAAAAATCACCTCTTTTTCCTTCTCTCGATCAGACACTTAGAAAAAAAACGGAGAAAAAAAAAAAAAAAATTTGATTTTTTCTAAGTACAAAATCGAGAGTGGCTAAAAATCACCTCTTTTTCCTTCTCTCGATCAGACACTTACAAAAAAAAAGAAAAAAAAAAAAAAAAAATTGGATTTTTTCTAAGTACAAAATCAAGAGAGGCTAAAAATCACCTCTTTTTCCTTCTCTCGATCAGACACTTAGAAAAAAAACGGAAAAAAAAAAAAAAAAATTTGGATTTTTCTAAGTACAAAATCGAGAGAGGCTAAAATCACCTCTTTTTCCTTCTCTCGATCAGACACTTAGAAAAAAAACGGAAAAAAAAAAAAAAAAAATTTGGATTTTTTCTAAGTACAAAATCGAGAGTGGCTAAAAATCACCTCTTTTTCCTTCTCTCGATCAGACACTTAGAAAAAAACGGAAAAAAAAAAAAAAAGATTTGGATTTTTTCTAAGTACAAAATCGAGAGTGGCTAAAAATCACCTCTTTTCCTTCTCTCGATCAGACACTTAGAAAAAAAAAAGAAAAAAAAAAAAAAATTGGATTTTTTCTAAGTACAAAATCGAGAGAGGCTAAAAATCACCTCTTTTTCCTTCTCTCGATCAGACACTTAGAAAAAAAACGGAAAAAAAAAAAAAAAAAATTGGATTTTTTCTAAGTACAAAATCGAGAGAGGCTAAAAATCACCTCTTTTTCCTTCTCTCGATCAGACACTTAGAAAAAAAACGGAAAAAAAAAAAAAAAAATATTTGGATTTTTTCTAAGTACAAAATCGAGAGAGGCTAAAAATCACCTCTTTTTCCTTCTCTCGATCAGACACTTAGAAAAAAAACGGAAAAAAAAAAAAAAAAAAAATTGGATTTTTTCTAAGTACAAAATCGAGAGTGGCTAAAAATCACCTCTTTTTCCTTCTCTCGATCAGACACTTAGAAAAAAAAATGAAAAAAAAAAAAAAAAAATTGGATTTTTTCTAAGTACAAAATCGAGAGAGGCTAAAAATCACCTCTTTTTCCTTCTCTCGATCAGACACTTAGAAAAAAAACGGAAAAAAAAAAAAAAAAAATTTGGATTTTTTCTAAGTACAAAATCGAGAGAGGCTAAAAATCACCTCTTTTTCCTTCTCTCGATCAGACACTTAGAAAAAAAACGGAAAAAAAAAAAAAAAAATTTGGATTTTTTCTTAGTACAAAATCGAGAGTGGCTAAAAATCACCTCTTTTTCCTTCTCTCGATCAGACACTTAAAAAAAAAAAAGAAAAAAAAAAAAAAAAATTGGATTTTTTCCAAGTACAAAATCAAGAGAGGCTAAAAATCACCTCTTTTTCCTTCTCTCGATCAGACACTTAGAAAAAAAACGGAAAAAAAAAAAAAAAATTTGGATTTTTTCTAAGTACAAAATCGAGAGTGGCTAAAAATCACCTCTTTTTCCTTCTCTCGATCAGACACTTAGAAAAAAAAAAGAAAAAAAAAAAAAAAATTGGATTTTTTCTAAGTAAAAAATCAAGAGAGGCTAAAAATCACCTCTTTTTCCTTCTCTCGATCAGACACTTAGAAAAAAAACGGAGAAAAAAAAAATAAAAATTTGGATTTTTTCTAAGTACAAAATCGAGAGTGGCTAAAAATCACCTCTTTTTCCTTCTCTCGATCAGACACTTACAAAAAAAAAAGAAAAAAAAAAAAAATTGGATTTTTTCTAAGTACAAAATCAAGAGAGGCTAAAAATCACCTCTTTTTCCTTCTCTCGATCAGACACTTAGAAAAAAAACGGAAAAAAAAAAAAAAAAAATTTGGATTTTTTCTAAGTACAAAATCGAGAGAGGCTAAAAATCACCTCTTTTTCCTTCTCTCGATCAGACACTTGGAAAAAAACGGAAAAAAAAAAAAAAAAAATTTGGATTTTTTCTAAGTACAAAATCGAGAGTGGCTAAAAATCACCTCTTTTTCCTTCTCTCGATCAGACACTTAGAAAAAAAACGGAAAAAAAAAAAAAAAAGATTTGGATTTTTTCTAAGTACAAAATCGAGAGTGGCTAAAAATCACCTCTTTTTCCTTCTCTCGATCAGACACTTAGAAAAAAAAAAGAAAAAAAAAAAAAAATTGGATTTTTTCTAAGTACAAAATCGAGAGAGGCTAAAAATCACCTCTTTTTCCTTCTCTCGATCAGACACTTAGAAAAAAAACGGAAAAAAAAAAAAAAAAAATTGGATTTTTTCTAAGTACAAAATCGAGAGAGGCTAAAAATCACCTCTTTTTCCTTCTCTCGATCAGACACTTAGAAAAAAAACGGAAAAAAAAAAAATAAAAATTTGGATTTTTTCTAAGTACAAAATCGAGAGTGGCTAAAAATCACCTCTTTTTCCTTCTCTCGATCAGACACTTAGAAAAAAAAATGAAAAAAAAAAAAAAAAAATTGGATTTTTTCTAAGTACAAAATCAAGAGAGGCTAAAAATCACCTCTTTTTCCTTCTCTCGATCAGACACTTAGAAAAAAAACGGAAAAAAAAAAAAAAAAAATTGGATTTTTGCTAAGTACAAAATCGAGAGAGGCTAAAAATCACCTCTTTTTCCTTCTCTCGATCAGACACTTAGAAAAAAAACGGAAAAAAAAAAAAAAAAATTAGGATTTTTTCTAAGTACAAAATCGAGAGTGGCTAAAAATCACCTCTTTTTCCTTCTCTCGATCAGACACTTAGAAAAAAAAATGAAAAAAAAAAAAAAAAATTGGATTTTTTCTAAGTACAAAATCGAGAGTGGCTAAAAATCACCTTTTTTTCCTTCTCTCGATCAGACACTTAGGAAAAAAAATGAAAAAAAAAAAAAAAAAAATTGGATTTTTTCTAAGTACAAAATCAAGAGAGGCTAAAAATCACCTCTTTTTCCTTCTCTCGATCAGACACTTAGAAAAAAAACGTAAAAAAAAAAAAAAAAAATTTGGATTTTTTCTAAGTACAAAATCGAGAGAGGCTAAAAATCACCTCTTTTTCCTTCTCTCGATCAGACACTAAGAAAAAAAACGGAAAAAAAAAAAAAAAAATTTGGATTTTTTCTAAGTACAAAATCGAGAGTGGCTAAAAATCACCTCTTTTTCCTTCTCTCGATCAGACACTTAGAAAAAAAACGGAAAAAAAAAAAAAAAAAATTGGATTTTTTCTAAGTACAAAATCGAGAGTGGCTAAAAATCACCTCTTTTTCCTTCTCTCGATCAGACACTTAGAAAAAAAATGAAAAAAAAAAAAAAAAATTGGATTTTTTCTAAGTACAAAATCGAGAGAGGCTAAAAATCACCTCTTTTTCCTTCTCTCGATCAGACACTTAGAAAAAAAACGGAAAAAAAAAAAAAAAAAAATTGGATTTTTTCTAAGTACAAAATCGAGAGAGGCTAAAAATCACCTCTTTTTCCTTCTCTCGATCAGACACTTAGAAAAAAAACGGAAAAAAAAAAAAAAAAAATTTGGATTTTTTCTAAGTACAAAATCGAGAGTGGCTAAAAATCACCTCTTTTTCCTTCTCTCGATCAGACACTTAGAAAAAAAAATGAAAAAAAAAAAAAAAAAATTGGATTTTTTCTAAGTACAAAATCAAGAGAGGCTAAAAATCACCTCTTTTTCCTTCTCTCGATCAGACACTTAGAAAAAAAACGGAAAAAAAAAAAAAAAAAATTGGATTTTTGCTAAGTACAAAATCGAGAGAGGCTAAAAATCACCTCTTTTTCCTTCTCTCGATCAGACACTTAGAAAAAAAACGGAAAAAAAAAAAAAAAAATTAGGATTTTTTCTAAGTACAAAATCGAGAGTGGCTAAAAATCACCTCTTTTTCCTTCTCTCGATCAGACACTTAGAAAAAAAAATGAAAAAAAAAAAAAAAAAATTGGATTTTTTTTAAGTACAAAATCAAGAGAGGCTAAAAATCACCTCTTTTTCTTTCTCTCGATCAGACACTTAGAAAAAAAACGTAAAAAAAAAAAAAAAAAATTTGGATTTTTTCTAAGTACAAAATCGAGAGAGGCTAAAAATCACCTCTTTATCCTTCTCTCGATCAGACACTAAGAAAAAAAACGGAAAAAAAAAAAAAAAAATTTGGATTTTTTCTAAGTACAAAATCGAGAGTGGCTAAAAATCACCTCTTTTTCCTTCTCTCGATCAGACACTTAGAAAAAAAACGGAAAAAAAAAAAAAAAAAATTGGATTTTTTCTAAGTACAAAATCGAGAGTGGCTAAAAATCACCTCTTTTTCCTTCTCTCGATCAGACACTTAGAAAAAAAACGGAAAAAAAAAAAAAAAATTGGATTTTTTCTAAGTACAAAATCGAGAGAGGCTAAAAATCACCTCTTTTTCCTTCTCTCGATCAGACACTTAGAAAAAAAACGGAAAAAAAAAAAAAATTTGGATTTTTTCTAAGTACAAAATCGAGAGAGGCTAAAAATCACCTCTTTTTCCTTCTCTCGATCAGACACTTAGAAAAAAAACGGAAAAAAAAAAAAAAAAAATTTGGATTTTTTCTAAGTACAAAATCGAGAGTGGCTAAAAATCACCTCTTTTTCCTTCTCTCGATCAGACACTTAGAAAAAAAAATGAAAAAAAAAAAAAAAATTGGATTTTTTCTAAGTACAAAATCGAGAGAGGCTAAAAATCACCTCTTTTTCCTTCTCTCGATCAGACACTTAGAAAAAAAACTGAAAAAAAAAAAAAAAAATTTGGATTTTTTCTAAGTACAAAATCGAGAGAGGCTAAAAATTACCTCTTTTTCCTTCTCTCAATCAGACACTTAGAAAAAAAACTGAAAAAAAAAAAAAAAAAATTTGGATTTTTTCTAAGTACAAAATCGAGAGTGGTTAAAAATCACCTCTTTTTCCTTCTCTCGATCAGACACTTAGAAAAAAAACGGAAAAAAAAAAAAAAAAAAATTTGGATTTTTTCTAAGTACAAAATCGAGAGTGGCTAAAAATCACCTCTTTTTCCTTCTCTCGATCAGACACTTAGAAAAAAAATGAAAAAAAAAAAAAAAAAATTGGATTTTTTCTAAGTACAAAATCGAGAGAGGCTAAAAATCACCTCTTTTTCCTTCTCTCGATCAGACACTTAGAAAAAAAACGGAAAAAAAAAAAAAAAAAATTTGGATTTTTTCTAAGTACAAAATCGAGAGAGGCTAAAAATCACCTCTTTTTCCTTCTCTCGATCAGACACTTAGAAAAAAAACGGAAAAAAAAAAAAAAAAATTTGGATTTTTTCTAAGTACAAAATCGAGAGTGGCTAAAAATCACCTCTTTATCCTTCTCTCGATCAGACACTTAGAAAAAAAACGGAAAAAAAAAAAAAAAAAATTTGGATTTTTTCTAAGTACAAAATCGAGAGTGGCTAAAAATCACCTCTTTTTCCTTCTCTCGATCAGACACTTAGAAAAAAAACGGAAAAAAAAAAAAAAAACAATTTGGATTTTTTCTAAGTACAAAATCGAGAGTGGCTAAAAATCACCTCTTTTTCCTTCTCTCGATCAGACACTTAGAAAAAAAAATGAAAAAAAATTTGGATTTTTTCTAAGTACAAAATCGAGAGTGGCTAAAAATCACCTCTTTTTCCTTCTCTCGATCAGACACTTAGAAAAAAAACGGAAAAAAAAAAAAAAAAAATTGGATTTTTTCTAAGTACAAAATCGAGAGTGGCTAAAAATCACCTCTTTTTCCTTCTCTCGATCAGACACTTAGAAAAAAAATGAAAAAAAAAAAAAAAAAATTGGATTTTTTCTAAGTACAAAATCGAGAGAGGCTAAAAATCACCTCTTTTTCCTTCTCTCGATCAGACACTTAGAAAAAAAACGGAAAAAAAAAAAAAAAAAAATTGGATTTTTTCTAAGTACAAAATCGAGAGAGGCTAAAAATCACCTCTTTTTCCTTCTCTCGATCAGACACTTAGAAAAAAAACGGAAAAAAAAAAAAAAAAAATTTGGATTTTTTCTAAGTACAAAATCGAGAGTGGCTAAAAATCACCTCTTTTTCCTTCTCTCGATCAGACACTTAGAAAAAAAAATGAAAAAAAAAAAAAAAAAATTGGATTTTTTCTAAGTACAAAATCAAGAGAGGCTAAAAATCACCTCTTTTTCCTTCTCTCGATCAGACACTTAGAAAAAAAACGGAAAAAAAAAAAAAAAAAATTGGATTTTTGCTAAGTACAAAATCGAGAGAGGCTAAAAATCACCTCTTTTTCCTTCTCTCGATCAGACACTTAGAAAAAAAACGGAAAAAAAAAAAAAAAAATTAGGATTTTTTCTAAGTACAAAATCGAGAGTGGCTAAAAATCACCTCTTTTTCCTTCTCTCGATCAGACACTTAGAAAAAAAAATGAAAAAAAAAAAAAAAAAATTGGATTTTTTCTAAGTACAAAATCAAGAGAGGCTAAAAATCACCTCTTTTTCCTTCTCTCGATCAGACACTTAGAAAAAAAACGTAAAAAAAAAAAAAAAAAATTTGGATTTTTTCTAAGTACAAAATCGAGAGAGGCTAAAAATCACCTCTTTATCCTTCTCTCGATCAGACACTAAGAAAAAAAACGGAAAAAAAAAAAAAAAAATTTGGATTTTTTCTAAGTACAAAATCGAGAGTGGCTAAAAATCACCTCTTTTTCCTTCTCTCGATCAGACACTTAGAAAAAAAACGGAAAAAAAAAAAAAAAAAATTGGATTTTTTCTAAGTACAAAATCGAGAGTGGCTAAAAATCACCTCTTTTTCCTTCTCTCGATCAGACACTTAGAAAAAAAACGGAAAAAAAAAAAAAAAATTGGATTTTTTCTAAGTACAAAATCGAGAGAGGCTAAAAATCACCTCTTTTTCCTTCTCTCGATCAGACACTTAGAAAAAAAACGGAAAAAAAAAAAAAATTTGGATTTTTTCTAAGTACAAAATCGAGAGAGGCTAAAAATCACCTCTTTTTCCTTCTCTCGATCAGACACTTAGAAAAAAAACGGAAAAAAAAAAAAAAAAATTTGGATTTTTTCTAAGTACAAAATCGAGAGTGGCTAAAAATCACCTCTTTTTCCTTCTCTCGATCAGACACTTAGAAAAAAAAATGAAAAAAAAAAAAAAAAATTGGATTTTTTCTAAGTACAAAATCGAGAGAGGCTAAAAATCACCTCTTTTTCCTTCTCTCGATCAGACACTTAGAAAAAAAACTGAAAAAAAAAAAAAAAAAATTTGGATTTTTTCTAAGTACAAAATCGAGAGAGGCTAAAAATCACCTCTTTTTCCTTCTCTCAATCAGACACTTAGAAAAAAAACTGAAAAAAAAAAAAAAAAATTTGGATTTTTTCTAAGTACAAAATCGAGAGTGGTTAAAAATCACCTCTTTTTCCTTCTCTCGATCAGACACTTAGAAAAAAAACGGAAAAAAAAAAAAAAAAAATTTGGATTTTTTCTAAGTACAAAATCGAGAGTGGCTAAAAATCACCTCTTTTTCCTTCTCTCGATCAGACACTTAGAAAAAAAATGAAAAAAAAAAAAAAAAAATTGGATTTTTTCTAAGTACAAAATCGAGAGAGGCTAAAAATCACCTCTTTTTCCTTCTCTCGATCAGACACTTAGAAAAAAAACGGAAAAAAAAAAAAAAAAAATTTGGATTTTTTCTAAGTACAAAATCGAGAGAGGCTAAAAATCACCTCTTTTTCCTTCTCTCGATCAGACACTTAGAAAAAAAACGGAAAAAAAAAAAAAAAAATTTGGATTTTTTCTAAGTACAAAATCGAGAGTGGCTAAAAATCACCTCTTTATCCTTCTCTCGATCAGACACTTAGAAAAAAAACGGAAAAAAAAAAAAAAAAATTTGGATTTTTTCTAAGTACAAAATCGAGAGTGGCTAAAAATCACCTCTTTTTCCTTCTCTCGATCAGACACTTAGAAAAAAAACGGAAAAAAAAAAAAAAAACAATTTGGATTTTTTCTAAGTACAAAATCGAGAGTGGCTAAAAATCACCTCTTTTTCCTTCTCTCGATCAGACACTTAGAAAAAAAAATGAAAAAAAATTTGGATTTTTTCTAAGTACAAAATCGAGAGAGGCTAAAAATCACCTCTTTTTCCTTCTCTCGATCAGACACTTAGAAAAAAAACGAAAAAAAAAAAAAAAAAAATTTGGATTTTTTCTAAGTACAAAATCGAGAGAGGCTAAAAATCACCTATTTTTCCTTCTCTCGATCAGACACTTAGAAAAAAAAATGAAAAAAAAAAAAAAAATTGGATTTTTTCTAAATAAAAAATCAAGAGAGCCTAAAAATCACCTCTTTTTCCTTCTCTCGATCAGACACTTAGAAAAAAAACGGAAAAAAAAAAAAAAAAATATTTGGATTTTTTCTAAGTACAAAATCGAGAGAGGCTAAAAATCACCTCTTTTTCCTTCTCTCGATCAGACACTTAGAAAAAAAACGGAAAAAAAAAAAAAAAAAAATTTGGATTTTTTCTAAGTACAAAATCGAGAGTGGCTAAAAATCACCTCTTTTTCCTTCTCTCGATCAGACACTTAGAAAAAAAAATGAAAAAAAAAAAAAAAAAATTGGATTTTTTCTAAGTACAAAATCGAGAGAGGCTAAAAATCACCTCTTTTTCCTTCTCTCGATCAGACACTTAGAAAAAAAACGGAAAAAAAAAAAAAAAAAATTTGGATTTTTTCTAAGTACAAAATCGAGAGAGGCTAAAAATCACCTCTTTTTCCTTCTCTCGATCAGACACTTAGAAAAAAAACGGAAAAAAAAAAAAAAAAATTTGGATTTTTTCTAAGTACAAAATCGAGAGTGGCTAAAAATCACCTCTTTTTCCTTCTCTCGATCAGACACTTAGAAAAAAAAATGAAAAAAAAAAAAAAAAAAATTGGATTTTTTCCAAGTACAAAATCAAGAAAGGCTAAAAATCACCTCTTTTTCCTTCTCTCGATCAGACACTTAGAAAAAAAACGAAAAAAAAAAAAAAAAATTTGGATTTTTTCTAAGTACAAAATCGAGAGTGGCTAAAAATCACCTCTTTTTCCTTCTCTCGATCAGACACTTAGAAAAAAAAAAGAAAAAAAAAAAAAAATTGGATTTTTTCTAAGTAAAAAATCAAGAGAGGCTAAAAATCACCTCTTTTTCCTTCTCTCGATCAGACACTTAGAAAAAAAACGGAGAAAAAAAAAAAAAAAATTTGGATTTTTTCTAAGTACAAAATCGAGAGTGGCTAAAAATCACCTCTTTTTCCTTCTCTCGATCAGACACTTACAAAAAAAAAAGAAAAAAAAAAAAAAAAAATTGGATTTTTTCTAAGTACAAAATCAAGAGAGGCTAAAAATCACCTCTTTTTCCTTCTCTCGATCAGACACTTAGAAAAAAAACGGAAAAAAAAAAAAAAAAAATTGGATTTTTTCTAAGTACAAAATCGAGAGAGGCTAAAAATCACCTCTTTTTCCTTCTCTCGATCAGACACTTAGAAAAAAAACGGAAAAAAAAAAAAAAAAAAATTTGGATTTTTTCTAAGTACAAAATCGAGAGTGGCTAAAAATCACCTCTTTTTCCTTCTCTCGATCAGACACTTAGAAAAAAAACGGAAAAAAAAAAAAAAAAGATTTGGATTTTTTCTAAGTACAAAATCGAGAGTGGCTAAAAATCACCTCTTTTTCCTTCTCTCGATCAGACACTTAGAAAAAAAAAAGAAAAAAAAAAAAAATTGGATTTTTTCTAAGTACAAAATCGAGAGAGGCTAAAAATCACCTCTTTTTCCTTCTCTCGATCAGACACTTAGAAAAAAAACGGAAAAAAAAAAAAAAAAAAATTGGATTTTTTCTAAGTACAAAATCGAGAGAGGCTAAAAATCACCTCTTTTTCCTTCTCTCGATCAGACACTTAGAAAAAAAACGGAAAAAAAAAAAAAAAAAATTTGGATTTTTTCTAAGTACAAAATCGAGAGTGGCTAAAAATCACCTCTTTTTCCTTCTCTCGATCAGACACTTAGAAAAAAAAATGAAAAAAAAAAAAAAAAAATTGGATTTTTTCTAAGTACAAAATCAAGAGAGGCTAAAAATCACCTCTTTTTCCTTCTCTCGATCAGACACTTAGAAAAAAAACGGAAAAAAAAAAAAAAAAAATTGGATTTTTGCTAAGTACAAAATCGAGAGAGGCTAAAAATCACCTCTTTTTCCTTCTCTCGATCAGACACTTAGAAAAAAAACGGAAAAAAAAAAAAAAAAATTAGGATTTTTTCTAAGTACAAAATCGAGAGTGGCTAAAAATCACCTCTTTTTCCTTCTCTCGATCAGACACTTAGAAAAAAAAATGAAAAAAAAAAAAAAAAATTGGATTTTTTCTAAGTACAAAATCGAGAGTGGCTAAAAATCACCTTTTTTTCCTTCTCTCGATCAGACACTTAGGAAAAAAAATGAAAAAAAAAAAAAAAAAAATTGGATTTTTTTCTAAGTACAAAATCAAGAGAGGCTAAAAATCACCTCTTTTTCCTTCTCTCGATCAGACACTTAGAAAAAAAACGTAAAAAAAAAAAAAAAAAATTTGGATTTTTTCTAAGTACAAAATCGAGAGAGGCTAAAAATCACCTCTTTTTCCTTCTCTCGATCAGACACTAAGAAAAAAAACGGAAAAAAAAAAAAAAAAAATTGGATTTTTTCTAAGTACAAAATCGAGAGTGGCTAAAAATCACCTCTTTTTCCTTCTCTCGATCAGACACTTAGAAAAAAAATGAAAAAAAAAAAAAAAAATTGGATTTTTTCTAAGTACAAAATCGAGAGAGGCTAAAAATCACCTCTTTTTCCTTCTCTCGATCAGACACTTAGAAAAAAAACGGAAAAAAAAAAAAAAAATTGGATTTTTTCTAAGTACAAAATCGAGAGAGGCTAAAAATCACCTCTTTTTCCTTCTCTCGATCAGACACTTAGAAAAAAAACGGAAAAAAAAAAAAAAAAAATTGGATTTTTTCTAAGTACAAAATCGAGAGTGGCTAAAAATCACCTCTTTTTCCTTCTCTCGATCAGACACTTAGAAAAAAAATGAAAAAAAAAAAAAAAAAATTGGATTTTTTCTAAGTACAAAATCGAGAGAGGCTAAAAATCACCTCTTTTTCCTTCTCTCGATCAGACACTTAGAAAAAAAACGGAAAAAAAAAAAAAAAAAATTTGGATTTTTTCTAAGTACAAAATCGAGAGAGGCTAAAAATCACCTCTTTTTCCTTCTCTCGATCAGACACTTAGAAAAAAAACGGAAAAAAAAAAAAAAAAATTTGGATTTTTTCTAAGTACAAAATCGAGAGTGGCTAAAAATCACCTCTTTATCCTTCTCTCGATCAGACACTTAGAATAAAAACGGAAAAAAAAAAAAAAAAAATTTGGATTTTTTCTAAGTACAAAATCGAGAGTGGCTAAAAATCACCTCTTTTTCCTTCTCTCGATCAGACACTTAGAAAAAAAACGGAAAAAAAAAAAAAAAACAATTTGGATTTTTTCTAAGTACAAAATCGAGAGTGGCTAAAAATCACCTCTTTTTCCTTCTCTCGATCAGACACTTAGAAAAAAAAATGAAAAAAAATTTGGATTTTTTCTAAGTACAAAATCGAGAGTGGCTAAAAATCACCTCTTTTTCCTTCTCTCGATCAGACACTTAGAAAAAAAACGGAAAAAAAAAAAAAAAAAATTGGATTTTTTCTAAGTACAAAATCGAGAGTGGCTAAAAATCACCTCTTTTTCCTTCTCTCGATCAGACACTTAGAAAAAAAATGAAAAAAAAAAAAAAAAAATTGGATTTTTTCTAAGTACAAAATCGAGAGAGGCTAAAAATCACCTCTTTTTCCTTCTCTCGATCAGACACTTAGAAAAAAAACGGAAAAAAAAAAAAAAAAAAATTGGATTTTTTCTAAGTACAAAATCGAGAGAGGCTAAAAATCACCTCTTTTTCCTTCTCTCGATCAGACACTTAGAAAAAAAACGGAAAAAAAAAAAAAAAAAATTTGGATTTTTTCTAAGTACAAAATCGAGAGTGGCTAAAAATCACCTCTTTTTCCTTCTCTCGATCAGACACTTAGAAAAAAAAATGAAAAAAAAAAAAAAAAAATTGGATTTTTTCTAAGTACAAAATCAAGAGAGGCTAAAAATCACCTCTTTTTCCTTCTCTCGATCAGACACTTAGAAAAAAAACGGAAAAAAAAAAAAAAAAATTGGATTTTTGCTAAGTACAAAATCGAGAGAGGCTAAAAATCACCTCTTTTTCCTTCTCTCGATCAGACACTTAGAAAAAAAACGGAAAAAAAAAAAAAAAAATTAGGATTTTTTCTAAGTACAAAATCGAGAGTGGCTAAAAATCACCTCTTTTTCCTTCTCTCGATCAGACACTTAGAAAAAAAAATGAAAAAAAAAAAAAAAAAATTGGATTTTTTCTAAGTACAAAATCAAGAGAGGCTAAAAATCACCTCTTTTTCCTTCTCTCGATCAGACACTTAGAAAAAAAACGTAAAAAAAAAAAAAAAAAATTTGGATTTTTTCTAAGTACAAAATCGAGAGAGGCTAAAAATCACCTCTTTATCCTTCTCTCGATCAGACACTAAGAAAAAAAACGGAAAAAAAAAAAAAAAAATTTGGATTTTTTCTAAGTACAAAATCGAGAGTGGCTAAAAATCACCTCTTTTTCCTTCTCTCGATCAGACACTTAGAAAAAAAACGGAAAAAAAAAAAAAAAAAATTGGATTTTTTCTAAGTACAAAATCGAGAGTGGCTAAAAATCACCTCTTTTTCCTTCTCTCGATCAGACACTTAGAAAAAAAACGGAAAAAAAAAAAAAAAATTGGATTTTTTCTAAGTACAAAATCGAGAGAGGCTAAAAATCACCTCTTTTTCCTTCTCTCGATCAGACACTTAGAAAAAAAACGGAAAAAAAAAAAAAATTTGGATTTTTTCTAAGTACAAAATCGAGAGAGGCTAAAAAATCACCTCTTTTTCCTTCTCTCGATCAGACACTTAGAAAAAAAACGGAAAAAAAAAAAAAAAAAATTTGGATTTTTTCTAAGTACAAAATCGAGAGTGGCTAAAAATCACCTCTTTTTCCTTCTCTCGATCAGACACTTAGAAAAAAAAATGAAAAAAAAAAAAAAAAATTGGATTTTTTCTAAGTACAAAATCGAGAGAGGCTAAAAATCACCTCTTTTTCCTTCTCTCGATCAGACACTTAGAAAAAAAACTGAAAAAAAAAAAAAAAAATTTGGATTTTTTCTAAGTACAATATCGAGAGAGGCTAAAAATCACCTCTTTTTCCTTCTCTCAATCAGACACTTAGAAAAAAAACTGAAAAAAAAAAAAAAAAAATTTGGATTTTTTCTAAGTACAAAATCGAGAGTGGTTAAAAATCACCTCT
Source organism: Entelurus aequoreus (assembly GCF_033978785.1). NCBI lineage: Eukaryota > Metazoa > Chordata > Actinopteri > Syngnathiformes > Syngnathidae > Entelurus > Entelurus aequoreus. The sequence goes on along the minus strand of NW_026908019.1, from coordinate 128,649 downwards.
TTTTCCTTCTCTCGATCAGACACTTAGAAAAAAAACGGAAAAAAAAAAAAAAAAAATTTGGATTTTTTCTAAGTACAAAATCGAGAGTGGCTAAAAATCACCTCTTTTTCCTTCTCTCGATCAGACACTTAGAAAAAAAATGAAAAAAAAAAAAAAAAAATTGGATTTTTTCTAAGTACAAAATCGAGAGAGGCTAAAAATCACCTCTTTTTCCTTCTCTCGATCAGACACTTAGAAAAAAAACGGAAAAAAAAAAAAAAAAAATTTGGATTTTTTCTAAGTACAAAATCGAGAGAGGCTAAAAATCACCTCTTTTTCCTTCTCTCGATCAGACACTTAGAAAAAAAACGGAAAAAAAAAAAAAAAATTTGGATTTTTTCTAAGTACAAAATCGAGAGTGGCTAAAAATCACCTCTTTATCCTTCTCTCGATCAGACACTTAGAAAAAAAACGGAAAAAAAAAAAAAAAAAATTTGGATTTTTTCTAAGTACAAAATCGAGAGTGGCTAAAAATCACCTCTTTTTCCTTCTCTCGATCAGACACTTAGAAAAAAAACGGAAAAAAAAAAAAAAAACAATTTGGATTTTTTCTAAGTACAAAATCGAGAGTGGCTAAAAATCACCTCTTTTTCCTTCTCTCGATCAGACACTTAGAAAAAAAAATGAAAAAAAATTTGGATTTTTTCTAAGTACAAAATCGAGAGAGGCTAAAAATCACCTCTTTTTCCTTCTCTCGATCAGACACTTAGAAAAAAAACGAAAAAAAAAAAAAAAAAATTTGGATTTTTTCTAAGTACAAAATCGAGAGAGGCTAAAAATCACCTATTTTTCCTTCTCTCGATCAGACACTTAGAAAAAAAAATGAAAAAAAAAAAAAAAATTGGATTTTTTCTAAATAAAAAATCAAGAGAGCCTAAAAATCACCTCTTTTTCCTTCTCTCGATCAGACACTTAGAAAAAAAACGGAAAAAAAAAAAAAAAAATATTTGGATTTTTTCTAAGTACAAAATCGAGAGAGGCTAAAAATCACCTCTTTTTCCTTCTCTCGATCAGACACTTAGAAAAAAAACGGAAAAAAAAAAAAAAAAAAATTTGGATTTTTTCTAAGTACAAAATCGAGAGTGGCTAAAAATCACCTCTTTTTCCTTCTCTCGATCAGACACTTAGAAAAAAAAATGAAAAAAAAAAAAAAAAAATTGGATTTTTTCTAAGTACAAAATCGAGAGAGGCTAAAAATCACCTCTTTTTCCTTCTCTCGATCAGACACTTAGAAAAAAAACGGAAAAAAAAAAAAAAAAAATTTGGATTTTTTCTAAGTACAAAATCGAGAGAGGCTAAAAATCACCTCTTTTTCCTTCTCTCGATCAGACACTTAGAAAAAAAACGGAAAAAAAAAAAAAAAAATTTGGATTTTTTCTAAGTACAAAATCGAGAGTGGCTAAAAATCACCTCTTTTTCCTTCTCTCGATCAGACACTTAGAAAAAAAAATGAAAAAAAAAAAAAAAAAAATTGGATTTTTTCCAAGTACAAAATCAAGAAAGGCTAAAAATCACCTCTTTTTCCTTCTCTCGATCAGACACTTAGAAAAAAAACGAAAAAAAAAAAAAAAAATTTGGATTTTTTCTAAGTACAAAATCGAGAGTGGCTAAAAATCACCTCTTTTTCCTTCTCTCGATCAGACACTTAGAAAAAAAAAAGAAAAAAAAAAAAAAATTGGATTTTTTCTAAGTAAAAAATCAAGAGAGGCTAAAAATCACCTCTTTTTCCTTCTCTCGATCAGACACTTAGAAAAAAAACGGAGAAAAAAAAAAAAAAAATTTGGATTTTTTCTAAGTACAAAATCGAGAGTGGCTAAAAATCACCTCTTTTTCCTTCTCTCGATCAGACACTTACAAAAAAAAAAGAAAAAAAAAAAAAAAAAATTGGATTTTTTCTAAGTACAAAATCAAGAGAGGCTAAAAATCACCTCTTTTTCCTTCTCTCGATCAGACACTTAGAAAAAAAACGGAAAAAAAAAAAAAAAAATTTGGATTTTTTCTAAGTACAAAATCGAGAGAGGCTAAAAATCACCTCTTTTTCCTTCTCTCGATCAGACACTTAGAAAAAAAACGGAAAAAAAAAAAAAAAAAAATTTGGATTTTTTCTAAGTACAAAATCGAGAGTGGCTAAAAATCACCTCTTTTTCCTTCTCTCGATCAGACACTTAGAAAAAAAACGGAAAAAAAAAAAAAAAAGATTTGGATTTTTTCTAAGTACAAAATCGAGAGTGGCTAAAAATCACCTCTTTTTCCTTCTCTCGATCAGACACTTAGAAAAAAAAAAGAAAAAAAAAAAAAAATTGGATTTTTTCTAAGTACAAAATCGAGAGAGGCTAAAAATCACCTCTTTTTCCTTCTCTCGATCAGACACTTAGAAAAAAAACGGAAAAAAAAAAAAAAAAAAAATTGGATTTTTTCTAAGTACAAAATCGAGAGAGGCTAAAAATCACCTCTTTTTCCTTCTCTCGATCAGACACTTAGAAAAAAAACGGAAAAAAAAAAAAAAAAAATTTGGATTTTTTCTAAGTACAAAATCGAGAGTGGCTAAAAATCACCTCTTTTTCCTTCTCTCGATCAGACACTTAGAAAAAAAAATGAAAAAAAAAAAAAAAAAATTGGATTTTTTCTAAGTACAAAATCAAGAGAGGCTAAAAATCACCTCTTTTTCCTTCTCTCGATCAGACACTTAGAAAAAAAACGGAAAAAAAAAAAAAAAAAATTGGATTTTTGCTAAGTACAAAATCGAGAGAGGCTAAAAATCACCTCTTTTTCCTTCTCTCGATCAGACACTTAGAAAAAAAACGGAAAAAAAAAAAAAAAAATTAGGATTTTTTCTAAGTACAAAATCGAGAGTGGCTAAAAATCACCTCTTTTTCCTTCTCTCGATCAGACACTTAGAAAAAAAAATGAAAAAAAAAAAAAAAAATTGGATTTTTTCTAAGTACAAAATCGAGAGTGGCTAAAAATCACCTTTTTTTCCTTCTCTCGATCAGACACTTAGGAAAAAAAATGAAAAAAAAAAAAAAAAAAATTGGATTTTTTTCTAAGTACAAAATCAAGAGAGGCTAAAAATCACCTCTTTTTCCTTCTCTCGATCAGACACTTAGAAAAAAAACGTAAAAAAAAAAAAAAAAAATTTGGATTTTTTCTAAGTACAAAATCGAGAGAGGCTAAAAATCACCTCTTTTTCCTTCTCTCGATCAGACACTAAGAAAAAAAACGGAAAAAAAAAAAAAAAAAATTGGATTTTTTCTAAGTACAAAATCGAGAGTGGCTAAAAATCACCTCTTTTTCCTTCTCTCGATCAGACACTTAGAAAAAAAATGAAAAAAAAAAAAAAAAATTGGATTTTTTCTAAGTACAAAATCGAGAGAGGCTAAAAATCACCTCTTTTTCCTTCTCTCGATCAGACACTTAGAAAAAAAACGGAAAAAAAAAAAAAAAATTGGATTTTTTCTAAGTACAAAATCGAGAGAGGCTAAAAATCACCTCTTTTTCCTTCTCTCGATCAGACACTTAGAAAAAAAACGGAAAAAAAAAAAATAAAAATTTGGATTTTTTCTAAGTACAAAATCGAGAGTGGCTAAAAATCACCTCTTTTTCCTTCTCTCGATCAGACACTTAGAAAAAAAAATGAAAAAAAAAAAAAAAAAATTGGATTTTTTCTAAGTACAAAATCGAGAGAGGCTAAAAATCACCTCTTTTTCCTTCTCTCGATCAGACACTTAGAAAAAAAACTGAAAAAAAAAAAATAAAAATTTGGATTTTTTCTAAGTACAAAATCGAGAGAGGCTAAAAATCACCTCTTTTTCCTTCTCTCAATCAGACACTTAGAAAAAAAACTGAAAAAAAAAAAAAAAAAAATTTGGATTTTTTCTAAGTACAAAATCGAGAGTGGCTAAAAATCACCTCTTTTTCCTTCTCTCGATCAGACACTTAGAAAAAAAACGGAAAAAAAAAAAAAAAAAATTTGGATTTTTTCTAAGTACAAAATCGAGAGTGGCTAAAAATCACCTCTTTTTCCTTCTCTCGATCAGACACTTAGAAAAAAAATGAAAAAAAAAAAAAAAAAGTTGGATTTTTTCTAAGTACAAAATCGAGAGAGGCTAAAAATCACCTCTTTTTCCTTCTCTCGATCAGACACTTAGAAAAAAAACGGAAAAAAAAAAAAAAAAATTTGGATTTTTTCTAAGTACAAAATCGAGAGAGGCTAAAAATCACCTCTTTTTCCTTCTCTCGATCAGACACTTAGAAAAAAAACGGAAAAAAATAAAATAAAAATTTGGATTTTTTCTAAGTACAAAATCAAGAGAGGCTAAAAATCACCTCTTTTTCCTTCTCTCGATCAGACACTTAGAAAAAAAACTGAAAAAAAAAAAAAAAAATTTGGATTTTTTCTAAGTACAAAATCGAGAGAGGCTAAAAATCACCTCTTTTTCCTTCTCTCGATCAGACACTTAGAAAAAAAACTGAAAAAAAAAATAAAACATTTTGGATTTTTTCTTAGTACAAAATCGAGAGAGGCTAAAAATCACCTCTTTTTCCTTCTCTCGATCAGACACTTAGAAAAAAAACTGAAAAAAAAAAAAAAAATTAGGATTTTTTCTAAGTACAAAATCGAGAGTGGCTAAAAATCACCTCTTTTTCCTTCTCTCGATCAGACACTTAGAAAAAAAAATGAAAAAAAAAAAAAAAAAATTGGATTTTTTCTAAGTACAAAATCAAGAGAGGCTAAAAATCACCTCTTTTTCCTTCTCTCGATCAGACACTTAGAAAAAAAACGTAAAAAAAAAAAAAAAAAATTTGGATTTTTTCTAAGTACAAAATCGAGAGAGGCTAAAAATCACCTCTTTATCCTTCTCTCGATCAGACACTAAGAAAAAAAACGGAAAAAAAAAAAAAAAAATTTGGATTTTTTCTAAGTACAAAATCGAGAGTGGCTAAAAATCACCTCTTTTTCCTTCTCTCGATCAGACACTTAGAAAAAAAACGGAAAAAAAAAAAAAAAAAATTGGATTTTTTCTAAGTACAAAATCGAGAGTGGCTAAAAATCACCTCTTTTTCCTTCTCTCGATCAGACACTTAGAAAAAAAACGGAAAAAAAAAAAAAAAATTGGATTTTTTCTAAGTACAAAATCGAGAGAGGCTAAAAATCACCTCTTTTTCCTTCTCTCGATCAGACACTTAGAAAAAAAACGGAAAAAAAAAAAAAATTTGGATTTTTTCTAAGTACAAAATCGAGAGAGGCTAAAAATCACCTCTTTTTCCTTCTCTCGATCAGACACTTAGAAAAAAAACGGAAAAAAAAAAAAAAAAAATTTGGATTTTTTCTAAGTACAAAATCGAGAGTGGCTAAAAATCACCTCTTTTTCCTTCTCTCGATCAGACACTTAGAAAAAAAAATGAAAAAAAAAAAAAAAAATTGGATTTTTTCTAAGTACAAAATCGAGAGAGGCTAAAAATCACCTCTTTTTCCTTCTCTCGATCAGACACTTAGAAAAAAAACTGAAAAAAAAAAAAAAAAAATTTGGATTTTTTCTAAGTACAAAATCGAGAGAGGCTAAAAATCACCTCTTTTTCCTTCTCTCAATCAGACACTTAGAAAAAAAACTGAAAAAAAAAAAAAAAAAATTTGGATTTTTTCTAAGTACAAAATCGAGAGTGGTTAAAAATCACCTCTTTTTCCTTCTCTCGATCAGACACTTAGAAAAAAAACGGAAAAAAAAAAAAAAAAAAATTTGGATTTTTTCTAAGTACAAAATCGAGAGTGGCTAAAAATCACCTCTTTTTCCTTCTCTCGATCAGACACTTAGAAAAAAAATGAAAAAAAAAAAAAAAAAATTGGATTTTTTCTAAGTACAAAATCGAGAGAGGCTAAAAATCACCTCTTTTTCCTTCTCTCGATCAGACACTTAGAAAAAAAACGGAAAAAAAAAAAAAAAAAATTTGGATTTTTTCTAAGTACAAAATCGAGAGAGGCTAAAAATCACCTCTTTTTCCTTCTCTCGATCAGACACTTAGAAAAAAAACGGAAAAAAAAAAAAAAAAATTTGGATTTTTTCTAAGTACAAAATCGAGAGTGGCTAAAAATCACCTCTTTATCCTTCTCTCGATCAGACACTTAGAAAAAAAACGGAAAAAAAAAAAAAAAAAATTTGGATTTTTTCTAAGTACAAAATCGAGAGTGGCTAAAAATCACCTCTTTTTCCTTCTCTCGATCAGACACTTAGAAAAAAAACGGAAAAAAAAAAAAAAAACAATTTGGATTTTTTCTAAGTACAAAATCGAGAGTGGCTAAAAATCACCTCTTTTTCCTTCTCTCGATCAGACACTTAGAAAAAAAAATGAAAAAAAATTTGGATTTTTTCTAAGTACAAAATCGAGAGAGGCTAAAAATCACCTCTTTTTCCTTCTCTCGATCAGACACTTAGAAAAAAAACGAAAAAAAAAAAAAAAAAAATTTGGATTTTTTCTAAGTACAAAATCGAGAGAGGCTAAAAATCACCTATTTTTCCTTCTCTCGATCAGACACTTAGAAAAAAAAATGAAAAAAAAAAAAAAAATTGGATTTTTTCTAAATAAAAAATCAAGAGAGCCTAAAAATCACCTCTTTTTCCTTCTCTCGATCAGACACTTAGAAAAAAAACGGAAAAAAAAAAAAAAAAATATTTGGATTTTTTCTAAGTACAAAATCGAGAGAGGCTAAAAATCACCTCTTTTTCCTTCTCTCGATCAGACACTTAGAAAAAAAACGGAAAAAAAAAAAAAAAAAAATTTGGATTTTTTCTAAGTACAAAATCGAGAGTGGCTAAAAATCACCTCTTTTTCCTTCTCTCGATCAGACACTTAGAAAAAAAAATGAAAAAAAAAAAAAAAAAATTGGATTTTTTCTAAGTACAAAATCGAGAGAGGCTAAAAATCACCTCTTTTTCCTTCTCTCGATCAGACACTTAGAAAAAAAACGGAAAAAAAAAAAAAAAAAATTTGGATTTTTTCTAAGTACAAAATCGAGAGAGGCTAAAAATCACCTCTTTTTCCTTCTCTCGATCAGACACTTAGAAAAAAAACGGAAAAAAAAAAAAAAAAATTTGGATTTTTTCTAAGTACAAAATCGAGAGTGGCTAAAAATCACCTCTTTTTCCTTCTCTCGATCAGACACTTAGAAAAAAAAATGAAAAAAAAAAAAAAAAAAATTGGATTTTTTCCAAGTACAAAATCAAGAAAGGCTAAAAATCACCTCTTTTTCCTTCTCTCGATCAGACACTTAGAAAAAAAACGAAAAAAAAAAAAAAAAATTTGGATTTTTTCTAAGTACAAAATCGAGAGTGGCTAAAAATCACCTCTTTTTCCTTCTCTCGATCAGACACTTAGAAAAAAAAAAGAAAAAAAAAAAAAAATTGGATTTTTTCTAAGTAAAAAATCAAGAGAGGCTAAAAATCACCTCTTTTTCCTTCTCTCGATCAGACACTTAGAAAAAAAACGGAGAAAAAAAAAAAAAAAATTTGGATTTTTTCTAAGTACAAAATCGAGAGTGGCTAAAAATCACCTCTTTTTCCTTCTCTCGATCAGACACTTACAAAAAAAAAAGAAAAAAAAAAAAAAAAATTGGATTTTTTCTAAGTACAAAATCAAGAGAGGCTAAAAATCACCTCTTTTTCCTTCTCTCGATCAGACACTTAGAAAAAAAACGGAAAAAAAAAAAAAAAAATTTGGATTTTTTCTAAGTACAAAATCGAGAGAGGCTAAAAATCACCTCTTTTTCCTTCTCTCGATCAGACACTTAGAAAAAAAACGGAAAAAAAAAAAAAAAAAATTTGGATTTTTTCTAAGTACAAAATCGAGAGTGGCTAAAAATCACCTCTTTTTCCTTCTCTCGATCAGACACTTAGAAAAAAAACGGAAAAAAAAAAAAAAAAGATTTGGATTTTTTCTAAGTACAAAATCGAGAGTGGCTAAAAATCACCTCTTTTTCCTTCTCTCGATCAGACACTTAGAAAAAAAAAAGAAAAAAAAAAAAAAATTGGATTTTTTCTAAGTACAAAATCGAGAGAGGCTAAAAATCACCTCTTTTTCCTTCTCTCGATCAGACACTTAGAAAAAAAACGGAAAAAAAAAAAAAAAAAAAATTGGATTTTTTCTAAGTACAAAATCGAGAGAGGCTAAAAATCACCTCTTTTTCCTTCTCTCGATCAGACACTTAGAAAAAAAACGGAAAAAAAAAAAAAAAAAATTTGGATTTTTTCTAAGTACAAAATCGAGAGTGGCTAAAAATCACCTCTTTTTCCTTCTCTCGATCAGACACTTAGAAAAAAAAATGAAAAAAAAAAAAAAAAAATTGGATTTTTTCTAAGTACAAAATCAAGAGAGGCTAAAAATCACCTCTTTTTCCTTCTCTCGATCAGACACTTAGAAAAAAAACGGAAAAAAAAAAAAAAAAAATTGGATTTTTGCTAAGTACAAAATCGAGAGAGGCTAAAAATCACCTCTTTTTCCTTCTCTCGATCAGACACTTAGAAAAAAAACGGAAAAAAAAAAAAAAAAATTAGGATTTTTTCTAAGTACAAAATCGAGAGTGGCTAAAAATCACCTCTTTTTCCTTCTCTCGATCAGACACTTAGAAAAAAAAATGAAAAAAAAAAAAAAAAATTGGATTTTTTCTAAGTACAAAATCGAGAGTGGCTAAAAATCACCTTTTTTTCCTTCTCTCGATCAGACACTTAGGAAAAAAAATGAAAAAAAAAAAAAAAAAAATTGGATTTTTTTCTAAGTACAAAATCAAGAGAGGCTAAAAATCACCTCTTTTTCCTTCTCTCGATCAGACACTTAGAAAAAAAACGTAAAAAAAAAAAAAAAAAATTTGGATTTTTTCTAAGTACAAAATCGAGAGAGGCTAAAAATCACCTCTTTTTCCTTCTCTCGATCAGACACTAAGAAAAAAAACGGAAAAAAAAAAAAAAAAAATTGGATTTTTTCTAAGTACAAAATCGAGAGTGGCTAAAAATCACCTCTTTTTCCTTCTCTCGATCAGACACTTAGAAAAAAAATGAAAAAAAAAAAAAAAAATTGGATTTTTTCTAAGTACAAAATCGAGAGAGGCTAAAAATCACCTCTTTTTCCTTCTCTCGATCAGACACTTAGAAAAAAAACGGAAAAAAAAAAAAAAAATTGGATTTTTTCTAAGTACAAAATCGAGAGAGGCTAAAAATCACCTCTTTTTCCTTCTCTCGATCAGACACTTAGAAAAAAAACGGAAAAAAAAAAAATAAAAATTTGGATTTTTTCTAAGTACAAAATCGAGAGTGGCTAAAAATCACCTCTTTTTCCTTCTCTCGATCAGACACTTAGAAAAAAAAATGAAAAAAAAAAAAAAAAAATTGGATTTTTTCTAAGTACAAAATCGAGAGAGGCTAAAAATCACCTCTTTTTCCTTCTCTCGATCAGACACTTAGAAAAAAAACTGAAAAAAAAAAAATAAAAATTTGGATTTTTTCTAAGTACAAAATCGAGAGAGGCTAAAAATCACCTCTTTTTCCTTCTCTCAATCAGACACTTAGAAAAAAAACTGAAAAAAAAAAAAAAAAAAATTTGGATTTTTTCTAAGTACAAAATCGAGAGTGGCTAAAAATCACCTCTTTTTCCTTCTCTCGATCAGACACTTAGAAAAAAAACGGAAAAAAAAAAAAAAAAAATTTGGATTTTTTCTAAGTACAAAATCGAGAGTGGCTAAAAATCACCTCTTTTTCCTTCTCTCGATCAGACACTTAGAAAAAAAATGAAAAAAAAAAAAAAAAAGTTGGATTTTTTCTAAGTACAAAATCGAGAGAGGCTAAAAATCACCTCTTTTTCCTTCTCTCGATCAGACACTTAGAAAAAAAACGGAAAAAAAAAAAAAAAAATTTGGATTTTTTCTAAGTACAAAATCGAGAGAGGCTAAAAATCACCTCTTTTTCCTTCTCTCGATCAGACACTTAGAAAAAAAACGGAAAAAAATAAAATAAAAATTTGGATTTTTTCTAAGTACAAAATCAAGAGAGGCTAAAAATCACCTCTTTTTCCTTCTCTCGATCAGACACTTAGAAAAAAAACTGAAAAAAAAAAAAAAAAATTTGGATTTTTTCTAAGTACAAAATCGAGAGAGGCTAAAAATCACCTCTTTTTCCTTCTCTCGATCAGACACTTAGAAAAAAAACTGAAAAAAAAAATAAAACATTTTGGATTTTTTCTTAGTACAAAATCGAGAGAGGCTAAAAATCACCTCTTTTTCCTTCTCTCGATCAGACACTTAGAAAAAAAACTGAAAAAAAAAAAAAAAATTTGGATTTTTTCCAAGTACAAAATCGAGAGTGGCTAAAAATCACCTCTTTATCCTTCTCTCGATCAGACACTTAGAAAAAAAACGGAAAAAAAAAAAAAAAAAATTTGGATTTTTTCTAAGTACAAAATCGAGAGTGGCTAAAAATCACCTCTTTTTCCTTCTCTCGATCAGACACTGAGAAAAAAAAATGAAAAAAAATTTGGATTTTTTCTAAGTACAAAATCGAGAGAGGCTAAAAATCACCTCTTTTTCCTTCTCTCGATCAGACACTTAGAAAAAAAACGGAAAAAAAAAAAAAAAAAATTTGGATTTTTTCTAAGTACAAAATCGAGAGTGGCTAAAAATCACCTCTTTTTCCTTCTCTCGATCAGACACTTAGAAAAAAAAATGAAAAAAAAATTAAAAAAAATTGGATTTTTTCTAAGTACAAAATCAAGAGAGGCTAAAAAATCACCTCTTTTTCCTTCTCTCGATCAGACACTTAGAAAAAAAAATGAAAAAAAAAAAAAAAAATTGGATTTTTTCTAAGTACAAAATCGAGAGTGGCTAAAAATCACCTCTTTTTCCTTCTCTCGACCAGACACTTAGAAAAAAAAATGAAAAAAAAATAAAAAAAAATGGATTTTTTCTAAGTACAAAATCAAGAGAGGCTAAAAATCACCTCTTTTTCCTTCTCTCGATCAGACACTTAGAAAAAAAACCGAAAAAAAAAAAAAATTGGATTTTTTCTAAGTACAAAATCGAGAGAGGCTAAAAATCACCTCTTTTTCCTTCTCTCGATCAGACACTTAGAAAAAAAACGGAAAAAAAAAAAAAAAAATTTGGATTTTTTCTAAGTACAAAATCGAGAGTGGCTAAAAATCACCTCTTTTTCCTTCTCTCGATCAGACACTTAGAAAAAAAAATGAAAAAAAAAAAAAAAAAATTGGATTTTTTCTAAGTACAAAATCAAGAGAGCCTAAAAATCACCTCTTTTTCCTTCTCTCGATCAGACACTTAGAAAAAAAACGGAAAAAAAAAAAAAAAAAAATTGGATTTTTTCTAAGTACAAAATCGAGAGAGGCTAAAAATCACCTCTTTTTCCTTCTCTCGATCAGACACTTAGAAAAAAAACGGAAAAAAAAAAAAAAAAAATTTGGATTTTTTCTAAGTACAAAATCGAGAGTGGCTAAAAATCACCTCTTTTTCCTTCTCTCGATCAGACACTTAGAAAAAAAAATGAAAAAAAAAAAAAAAAATTTGGATTTTTTCTAAGTACAAAATCGAGAGTGGCTAAAAATCACCTCTTTATCCTTCTCTCGATCAGACACTTAGAAAAAAAACGGAAAAAAAAAAAAAAAAAATTTGGATTTTTTCTAAGTACAAAATCGAGAGTGGCTAAAAATCACCTCTTTTTCCTTCTCTCGATCAGACACTTAGAAAAAAAACGGAAAAAAAAAAAAAAAACAATTTGGATTTTTTCTAAGTACAAAATCGAGAGTGGCTAAAAATCACCTCTTTTTCCTTCTCTCGATCAGACACTTAGAAAAAAAAATGAAAAAAAATTTGGATTTTTTCTAAGTACAAAATCGAGAGAGGCTAAAAATCACCTCTTTTTCCTTCTCTCGATCAGACACTTAGAAAAAAAACGAAAAAAAAAAAAAAAAAAATTTGGATTTTTTCTAAGTACAAAATCGAGAGAGGCTAAAAATCACCTATTTTTCCTTCTCTCGATCAGACACTTAGAAAAAAAAATGAAAAAAAAAAAAAAAATTGGATTTTTTCTAAATAAAAAATCAAGAGAGCCTAAAAATCACCTCTTTTTCCTTCTCTCGATCAGACACTTAGAAAAAAAACGGAAAAAAAAAAAAAATAATATTTGGATTTTTTCTAAGTACAAAATCGAGAGAGGCTAAAAATCACCTCTTTTTCCTTCTCTCGATCAGACACTTAGAAAAAAAACGGAAAAAAAAAAAAAAAAAAATTTGGATTTTTTCTAAGTACAAAATCGAGAGTGGCTAAAAATCACCTCTTTTTCCTTCTCTCGATCAGACACTTAGAAAAAAAAATGAAAAAAAAAAAAAAAAAATTGGATTTTTTCTAAGTACAAAATCGAGAGAGGCTAAAAATCACCTCTTTTTCCTTCTCTCGATCAGACACTTAGAAAAAAAACGGGAAAAAAAAAAAAAAAATTTGGATTTTTTCTAAGTACAAAATCGAGAGAGGCTAAAAATCACCTCTTTTTCCTTCTCTCGATCAGACACTTAGAAAAAAAACGGAAAAAAAAAAAAAAAAATTTGGATTTTTTCTAAGTACAAAATCGAGAGTGGCTAAAAATCACCTCTTTTTCCTTCTCTCGATCAGACACTTAGAAAAAAAAATGAAAAAAAAAAAAAAAAAAATTGGATTTTTTCCAAGTACAAAATCAAGAAAGGCTAAAAATCACCTCTTTTTCCTTCTCTCGATCAGACACTTAGAAAAAAAACGGAAAAAAAAAAAAAAAAAAAATTTGGATTTTTTCTAAGTACAAAATCGAGAGTGGCTAAAAATCACCTCTTTTTCCTTCTCTCGATCAGACACTTACAAAAAAAAAAGAAAAAAAAAAAAAAAAAATTGGATTTTTTCTAAGTACAAAATCAAGAGAGGCTAAAAATCACCTCTTTTTCCTTCTCTCGATCAGACACTTAGAAAAAAAACGGAAAAAAAAAAAAAAAAAATTTGGATTTTTTCTAAGTACAAAATCGAGAGAGGCTAAAAATCACCTCTTTTTCCTTCTCTCGATCAGACACTTAGAAAAAAAACGGAAAAAAAAAAAAAAAAAAATTTGGATTTTTTCTAAGTACAAAATCGAGAGTGGCTAAAAATCACCTCTTTTTCCTTCTCTCGATCAGACACTTAGAAAAAAAACGGAAAAAAAAAAAAAAAAGATTTGGATTTTTTCTAAGTACAAAATCGAGAGTGGCTAAAAATCACCTCTTTTTCCTTCTCTCGATCAGACACTTAGGAAAAAAAAAGAAAAAAAAAAAAAAAATTGGATTTTTTCTAAGTACAAAATCGAGAGAGGCTAAAAATCACCTCTTTTTCCTTCTCTCGATCAGACACTTAGAAAAAAAACGGAAAAAAAAAAAAAAAAAAAATTGGATTTTTTCTTAGTACAAAATCGAGAGAGGCTAAAAATCACCTCTTTTTCCTTCTCTCGATCAGACACTTAGAAAAAAAACGGAAAAAAAAAAAAAAAAATTTGGATTTTTTCTAAGTACAAAATCGAGAGTGGCTAAAAATCACCTCTTTTTCCTTCTCTCGATCAGACACTTAGAAAAAAAAATGAAAAAAAAAAAAAAAAAATTGGATTTTTTCTAAGTACAAAATCAAGAGAGGCTAAAAATCACCTCTTTTTCCTTCTCTCGATCAGACACTTAGAAAAAAAACGGAAAAAAAAAAAAAAAAAATTGGATTTTTGCTAAGTACAAAATCGAGAGAGGCTAAAAATCACCTCTTTTTCCTTCTCTCGATCAGACACTTAGAAAAAAAACGGAAAAAAAAAAAAAAAAATTAGGATTTTTTCTAAGTACAAAATCGAGAGTGGCTAAAAATCACCTCTTTTTCCTTCTCTCGATCAGACACTTAGAAAAAAAAATGAAAAAAAAAAAAAAAAATTGGATTTTTTCTAAGTACAAAATCGAGAGTGGCTAAAAATCACCTTTTTTTCCTTCTCTCGATCAGACACTTAGGAAAAAAAATGAAAAAAATAAAAAATAAAATTGGATTTTTTCTAAGTACAAAATCAAGAGAGGCTAAAAATCACCTCTTTTTCCTTCTCTCGATCAGACACTTAGAAAAAAAACGTAAAAAAAAAAAAAAAAAATTTGGATTTTTTCTAAGTACAAAATCGAGAGAGGCTAAAAATCACCTCTTTTTCCTTCTCTCGATCAGACACTAAGAAAAAAAACGGAAAAAAAAAAAAAAAAAATTGGATTTTTTCTAAGTACAAAATTGAGAGTGGCTAAAAATCACCTCTTTTTCCTTCTCTCGATCAGACACTTAGAAAAAAAACGGAAAAAAAAAAAAAAAAAATTGGATTTTTTCTAAGTACAAAATCGAGAGTGGCTAAAAATCACCTCTTTTTCCTTCTCTCGATCAGACACTTAGAAAAAAAATGAAAAAAAAAAAAAAAAAATTGGATTTTTTCTAAGTACAAAATCGAGAGAGGCTAAAAATCAGCTCTTTTTCCTTCTCTCGATCAGACACTTAGAAAAAAAACGGAAAAAAAAAAAAAAATTTGGATTTTTTCTAAGTACAAAATCGAGAGAGGCTAAAAATCACCTCTTTTTCCTTCTCTCGATCAGACACTTAGAAAAAAAACGGAAAAAAAAAAAAAAAAAATTTGGATTTTTTCTAAGTACAAAATCGAGAGTGGCTAAAAATCACCTCTTTTTCCTTCTCTCGATCAGACACTTAGAAAAAAAAAAGAAAAAAAAAAAAAAAAAATTGGATTTTTTCTAAGTACAAAATCGAGAGAGGCTAAAAATCACCTCTTTTTCCTTCTCTCGATCAGACACTTAGAAAAAAAACTGAAAAAAAAAAAAAAAAAATTTGGATTTTTTCTAAGTACAAAATCGAGAGAGGCTAAAAATCACCTCTTTTTCCTTCTCTCAATCAGACACTTAGAAAAAAAACTGAAAAAAAAAAAAAAAAAAATTTGGATTTTTTCTAAGTACAAAATCGAGAGTGGCTAAAAATCACCTCTTTTTCCTTCTCTCGATCAGACACTTAGAAAAAAAACGGAAAAAAAAAAAAAAAAAATTTGGATTTTTTCTAAGTACAAAATCGAGAGTGGCTAAAAATCACCTCTTTTTCCTTCTCTCGATCAGACACTTAGAAAAAAAATGAAAAAAAAAAAAAAAAAGTTGGATTTTTTCTAAGTACAAAATCGAGAGAGGCTAAAAATCACCTCTTTTTCCTTCTCTCGATCAGACACTTAGAAAAAAAACGGAAAAAAAAAAAAAAAAAATTTGGATTTTTTCTAAGTACAAAATCGAGAGAGGCTAAAAATCACCTCTTTTTCCTTCTCTCGATCAGACACTTAGAAAAAAAACGGAAAAAAATAAAATAAAAATTTGGATTTTTTCTAAGTACAAAATCAAGAGAGGCTAAAAATCACCTCTTTTTCCTTCTCTCGATCAGACACTTAGAAAAAAAACGGAAAAAAAAAAAAAAAAATTTGGATTTTTTCTAAGTACAAAATCGAGAGAGGCTAAAAATCACCTCTTTTTCCTTCTCTCGATCAGACACTTAGAAAAAAAACTGAAAAAAAAAATAAAACATTTTGGATTTTTTCTTAGTACAAAATCGAGAGAGGCTAAAAATCACCTCTTTTTCCTTCTCTCGATCAGACACTTAGAAAAAAAACTGAAAAAAAAAAAAAAAAATTTGGATTTTTTCTAAGTACAAAATCGAGAGTGGCTAAAAATCACCTCTTTATCCTTCTCTCGATCAGACACTTAGAAAAAAAACGGAAAAAAAAAAAAAAAAAATTTGGATTTTTTCTAAGTACAAAATCGAGAGTGGCTAAAAATCACCTCTTTTTCCTTCTCTCGATCAGACACTTAGAAAAAAAAATGAAAAAAAATTTGGATTTTTTCTAAGTACAAAATCGAGAGAGGCTAAAAATCACCTCTTTTTCCTTCTCTCGATCAGACACTTAGAAAAAAAACGGAAAAAAAAAAAAAAAAATTTGGATTTTTTCTAAGTACAAAATCGAGAGTGGCTAAAAATCACCTCTTTTTCCTTCTCTCGATCAGACACTTAGAAAAAAAAATGAAAAAAAAATTTAAAAAAATTGGATTTTTTCTAAGTACAAAATCAAGAGAGGCTAAAAATCACCTCTTTTTCCTTCTCTCGATCAGACACTTAGAAAAAAAAATGAAAAAAAAAAAAAAAAATTGGATTTTTTCTAAGTACAAAATCGAGAGTGGCTAAAAATCACCTCTTTTTCCTTCTCTCGACCAGACACTTAGAAAAAAAAAAGAAAAAAAAATTAAAAAAAATGGATTTTTTCTAAGTACAAAATCAAGAGAGGCTAAAAATCACCTCTTTTTCCTTCTCTCGATCAGACACATAGAAAAAAAACCGAAAAAAAAAAAAAAAATTGGATTTTTTCTAAGTACAAAATCGAGAGAGGCTAAAAATCACCTCTTTTTCCTTCTCTCGATCAGACACTTAGAAAAAAAACGGAAAAAAAAAAAAAAAAATTTGGATTTTTTCTAAGTACAAAATCGAGAGTGGCTAAAAATCACCTCTTTTTCCTTCTCTCGATCAGACACTTAGAAAAAAAAATGAAAAAAAAAAAAAAAAATTGGATTTTTTCTAAGTACAAAATCAAGAGAGCCTAAAAATCACCTCTTTTTCCTTCTCTCGATCAGACACTTAGAAAAAAAACGGAAAAAAAAAAATAAAAATTTGGATTTTTTCTAAGTACAAAATCGAGAGAGGCTAAAAATCACCTCTTTTTCCTTCTCTCGATCAGACACTTAGAAAAAAAAAAGAAAAAAAAAAAAAAAAAATTGGATTTTTTCTAAGTACAAAATCAAAAGAGGCTAAAAATCACCTCTTTTTCCTTCTCTCGATCAGACACTTAGAAAAAAAAACTGAAAAAAAAAAAAAAAAAATTTGGATTTTTTCTAAGTACAAAATCGAGAGAGGCTAAAAATCACCTCTTTTTCCTTCTCTCGATCAGACACTTAGAAAAAAAACGGAAAAAAAAAAAAAAAATTTGGATTTTTTCTAAGTACAAAATCGAGAGTGGCTAAAAATCACCTCTTTTTCCTTCTCTCGATCAGACACTTAGAAAAAAAACGGAAAAAAAAAAAAAAAAAATTTGGATTTTTTCTAAGTACAAAATCGAGAGAGGCTAAAAATCACCTCTTTTTCCTTCTCTCGATCAGACACTTAGAAAAAAAACGGAAAAAAAAAAAAAAAAATTTGGATTTTTTCTAAGTACAAAATCGAGAGTGGCTAAAAATCACCTCTTTTTCCTTCTCTCGATCAGACACTTAGAAAAAAAAATGAAAAAAAAAAAAAAAATTGGATTTTTTCTAAGTACAAAATCAAGAGAGGCTAAAAATCACCTCTTTTTCCTTCTCTCGATCAGACACTTAGAAAAAAAACGGAAAAAAAAAAAAAAAAATTTGGATTTTTTCTTAGTACAAAATCGAGAGTGGCTAAAAATCACCTCTTTTTCCTTCTCTCGATCAGACACTTAGAAAAAAAAATGAAAAAAAAAAAAAAAAAATTGGATTTTTTCTAAGTACAAAATCAAGAGAGGCTAAAAATCACCTCTTTTTCCTTCTCTCGATCAGACACTTAGAAAAAAAACGGAAAAAAAAAATATATATATTTGGATTTTTTCTAAGTACAAAATCGAGAGAGGCTAAAAATCACCTCTTTCCTTCTCTCGATCAGACACTTAGAAAAAAAAAAGAAAAAAAAAAAAAAAAAATTGGATTTTTTCTAAGTACAAAATCAAGAGAGGCTAAAAATCACCTCTTTTTCCTTCTCTCGATCAGACACTTAGAAAAAAAACGGAAAAAAAAAAAAAAAAATTTGGATTTTTTCTAAGTACAAAATCGAGAGTGGCTAAAAATCACCTCTTTTTCCTTCTCTCGATCAGACACTTAGAAAAAAAAATGAAAAAAAATTTGGATTTTTTCTAAATACAAAATCGAGAGAGGCTAAAAATCACCTCTTTTTCCTTCTCTCGATCAGACACTTAAAAAAAAAACGGAAAAAAAAAAAACGGAAAAATTTGGATTTTTTCTAAGTACAAAATCGAGAGAGGCTAAAAATCACCTCTTTTTCCTTCTCTCGATCAGACACTTAGAAAAAAAACGGAAAAAAAAAAAAAAAATATTTGGATTTTTTCTAAGTACAAAATCGAGAGTGGCTAAAAATCACCTCTTTTTCCTTCTCTCGATCAGACACTTAGAAAAAAAATGAAAAAAAAAAAAAAAAAATTGGATTTTTTCTAAGTACAAAATCGAGAGAGGCTAAAAATCACCTCTTTTTCCTTCTCTCGATCAGACACTTAGAAAAAAAACGGAAAAAAAAAAAAAAATTTGGATTTTTTCTAAGTACAAAATCGAGAGAGGCTAAAAATCACCTCTTTTTCCTTCTCTCGATCAGACACTTAGAAAAAAAACGGAAAAAAAAAAAAAAAAAATTTGGATTTTTTCTAAGTACAAAATCGAGAGTGGCTAAAAATCACCTCTTTTTCCTTCTCTCGATCAGACACTTAGAAAAAAAAAAGAAAAAAAAAAAAAAAAAATGGATTTTTTCTAAGTACAAAATCGAGAGAGGCTAAAAATCACCTCTTTTTCCTTCTCTCGATCAGACACTTAGAAAAAAAACTGAAAAAAAAAAAAAAAAAATTTGGATTTTTTCTAAGTACAAAATCGAGAGAGGCTAAAAATCACCTCTTTTTCCTTCTCTCAATCAGACACTTAGAAAAAAAACTGAAAAAAAAAAAAAAAAAATTTGGATTTTTTCTAAGTACAAAATCGAGAGTGGCTAAAAATCACCTCTTTTTCCTTCTCTCGATCAGACAGTTAGAAAAAAAACGGAAAAAAAAAAAAAAAAAATTTGGATTTTTTCTAAGTACAAAATCGAGAGTGGCTAAAAATCACCTCTTTTTCCTTCTCTCGATCAGACACTTAGAAAAAAAATGAAAAAAAAAAAAAAAAAGTTGGATTTTTTCTAAGTACAAAATCGAGAGAGGCTAAAAATCACCTCTTTTTCCTTCTCTCGATCAGACACTTAGAAAAAAAACGGAAAAAAAAAAAAAAAAATTTGGATTTTTTCTAAGTACAAAATCGAGAGAGGCTAAAAATCACCTCTTTTTCCTTCTCTCGATCAGACACTTAGAAAAAAAACGGAAAAAAATAAAATAAAAATTTGGATTTTTTCTAAGTACAAAATCAAGAGAGGCTAAAAATCACCTCTTTTTCCTTCTCTCGATCAGACACTTAGAAAAAAAACGGAAAAAAAAAAAAAAAAAATTGGATTTTTTCTAAGTACAAAATCGAGAGAGGCTAAAAATCACCTCTTTTTCCTTCTCTCGATCAGACACTTAGAAAAAAAACTGAAAAAAAAAATAAAACATTTTGGATTTTTTCTTAGTACAAAATCGAGAGAGGCTAAAAATCACCTCTTTTTCCTTCTCTCGATCAGACACTTAGAAAAAAAACTGAAAAAAAAAAAAAAAATTTGGATTTTTTCTAAGTACAAAATCGAGAGTGGCTAAAAATCACCTCTTTATCCTTCTCTCGATCAGACACTTAGAAAAAAAACGGAAAAAAAAAAAAAAAAAATTTGGATTTTTTCTAAGTACAAAATCGAGAGTGGCTAAAAATCACCTCTTTTTCCTTCTCTCGATCAGACACTTAGAAAAAAAAATGAAAAAAAATTTGGATTTTTTCTAAGTACAAAATCGAGAGAGGCTAAAAATCACCTCTTTTTCCTTCTCTCGATCAGACACTTAGAAAAAAAACGGAAAAAAAAAAAAAAAAATTTGGATTTTTTCTAAGTACAAAATCGAGAGTGGCTAAAAATCACCTCTTTTTCCTTCTCTCGATCAGACACTTAGAAAAAAAAATGAAAAAAAAATTTAAAAAAATTGGATTTTTTCTAAGTACAAAATCAAGAGAGGCTAAAAATCACCTCTTTTTCCTTCTCTCGATCAGACACTTAGAAAAAAAAATGAAAAAAAAAAAAAAAAATTGGATTTTTTCTAAGTACAAAATCGAGAGTGGCTAAAAATCACCTCTTTTTCCTTCTCTCGACCAGACACTTAGAAAAAAAAATGAAAAAAAAATTTAAAAAAATGGATTTTTTCTAAGTACAAAATCAAGAGAGGCTAAAAATCACCTCTTTTTCCTTCTCTCGATCAGACACATAGAAAAAAAACCGAAAAAAAAAAAAAAAATTGGATTTTTTCTAAGTACAAAATCGAGAGAGGCTAAAAATCACCTCTTTTTCCTTCTCTCGATCAGACACTTAGAAAAAAAACGGAAAAAAAAAAAAAAAAATTTGGATTTTTTCTAAGTACAAAATCGAGAGTGGCTAAAAATCACCTCTTTTTCCTTCTCTCGATCAGACACTAAGAAAAAAAAATGAAAAAAAAAAAAAAAAAATTGGATTTTTTCTAAGTACAAAATCAAGAGAGCCTAAAAATCACCTCTTTTTCCTTCTCTCGATCAGACACTTAGAAAAAAAACGGAAAAAAAAAAATAAAAATTTGGATTTTTTCTAAGTACAAAATCGAGAGAGGCTAAAAATCACCTCTTTTTCCTTCTCTCGATCAGACACTTAGAAAAAAAAAAGAAAAAAAAAAAAAAAAAATTGGATTTTTTCTAAGTACAAAATCAAAAGAGGCTAAAAATCACCTCTTTTTCCTTCTCTCGATCAGACACTTAGAAAAAAAAACTGAAAAAAAAAAAAAAAAAATTTGGATTTTTTCTAAGTACAAAATCGAGAGAGGCTAAAAATCACCTCTTTTTCCTTCTCTCGATCAGACACTTAGAAAAAAAACGGAAAAAAAAAAAAAAAATTTGGATTTTTTCTAAGTACAAAATCGAGAGTGGCTAAAAATCACCTCTTTTTCCTTCTCTCGATCAGACACTTAGAAAAAAAACGGAAAAAAAAAAAAAAAAAATTTGGATTTTTTCTAAGTACAAAATCGAGAGAGGCTAAAAATCACCTCTTTTTCCTTCTCTCGATCAGACACTTAGAAAAAAAACGGAAAAAAAAAAAAAAAAATTTGGATTTTTTCTAAGTACAAAATCGAGAGTGGCTAAAAATCACCTCTTTTTCCTTCTCTCGATCAGACACTTAGAAAAAAAAATGAAAAAAAAAAAAAAAAATTGGATTTTTTCTAAGTACAAAATCAAGAGAGGCTAAAAATCACCTCTTTTTCCTTCTCTCGATCAGACACTTAGAAAAAAAACGGAAAAAAAAAAAAAAAAATTTGGATTTTTTCTTAGTACAAAATCGAGAGTGGCTAAAAATCACCTCTTTTTCCTTCTCTCGATCAGACACTTAGAAAAAAAAATGAAAAAAAAAAAAAAAAAATTGGATTTTTTCTAAGTACAAAATCAAGAGAGGCTAAAAATCACCTCTTTTTCCTTCTCTCGATCAGACACTTAGAAAAAAAACGGAAAAAAAATATATATATATTTGGATTTTTTCTAAGTACAAAATCGAGAGAGGCTAAAAATCACCTCTTTCCTTCTCTCGATCAGACACTTAGAAAAAAAAAAGAAAAAAAAAAAAAAAAAATTGGATTTTTTCTAAGTACAAAATCAAGAGAGGCTAAAAATCACCTCTTTTTCCTTCTCTCGATCAGACACTTAGAAAAAAAACGGAAAAAAAAAAAAAAAAATTTGGATTTTTTCTAAGTACAAAATCGAGAGTGGCTAAAAATCACCTCTTTTTCCTTCTCTCGATCAGACACTTAGAAAAAAAAATGAAAAAAAATTTGGATTTTTTCTAAATACAAAATCGAGAGAGGCTAAAAATCACCTCTTTTTCCTTCTCTCGATCAGACACTTAAAAAAAAAACGGAAAAAAAAAAAACGGAAAAATTTGGATTTTTTCTAAGTACAAAATCGAGAGAGGCTAAAAATCACCTCTTTTTCCTTCTCTCGATCAGACACTTAGAAAAAAAACGGAAAAAAAAAAAAAAAATATTTGGATTTTTTCTAAGTACAAAATCGAGAGTGGCTAAAAATCACCTCTTTTTCCTTCTCTCGATCAGACACTTAGAAAAAAAAATGAAAAAAAAAAAAAAAAAATTGGATTTTTTCTAAGTACAAAATCGAGAGAGGCTAAAAATCACCTCTTTTTCCTTCTCTCGATCAGACACTTAGAAAAAAAACGGAAAAAAAAAAAAAAAAATTTGGATTTTTTCTAAGTACAAAATCGAGAGTGGCTAAAAATCACCTCTTTTTCCTTCTCTCGATCAGACACTTAGAAAAAAAAATGAAAAATTTTTTTGATTTTTTCTAAGTACAAAATCGAGAGAGGCTAAAAATCATTTCTTTTTCCTTCTCTCGATCAGACACTTAGAAAAAAAACGGAAAAAAAAAACAAAAAATTGGATTTTTTCTAAGTACAAAATCGAGAGTGGCTAAAAATCACCTCTTTTTCCTTCTCTCGATCAGACACTTAGAAAAAAAAAAGAAAAAAATAAAATAAAAATTTGATTTTTTCTAAGTACAAAATCAAGAGAGGCTAAAAATCACCTCTTTTTCCTTCTCTCGATCAGACACTTAGAAAAAAAACGGAAAAAAAAAAAAAAACAATTTGGATTTTTTCTAAGTACAAAATCGAGAGTGGCTAAAAATCACCTCTTTTTCCTTCTCTCGATCAGACACTTAGAAAAAAAAATGAAAAAAAATGTGGATTTTTTCTAAGTACAAAATCGAGAGAGGCTAAAAATCACCTCTTTTTCCTTCTCTCGATCAGACACTTAGAAAAAAAACGGGAAAAAAAAAAAAAAAAATTTGGATTTTTTCTAAGTACAAAATCGAGAGTGGCTAAAAATCACCTCTTTTTCCTTCTCTCGATCAGACACTTAGAAAAAAAACGGAAAAAAAAAAAAAAAATATTTGGATTTTTTCTAAGTACAAAATCGAGAGTGGCTAAAAATCACCTCTTTTTCCTTCTCTCGATCAGACACTTACAAAAAAAAATGAAAAAAAAAAAAAAAAAATTGGATTTTTTCTAAGTACAAAATCGAGAGAGGCTAAAAATCACCTCTTTTTCCTTCTCTCGATCAGACACTTAGAAAAAAAACGGAAAAAAAAAAAAAAAAATTTGGATTTTTTCTAAGTACAAAATCGAGAGTGGCTAAAAATCACCTCTTTTTCCTTCTCTCGATCAGACACTTAGAAAAAAAACGGAAAAAAAATATATATATATTTGGATTTTTTCTAAGTACAAAATCGAGAGTGGCTAAAAATCACCTCTTTTTCCTTCTCTCGATCAGACACTTAGAAAAAAAAATGAAAAAAAAAAAAAAAAAATTGGATTTTTTCTAAGTACAAAATCGAGAGAGGCTAAAAATCACCTCTTTTTCCTTCTCTCGATCAGACACTTAGAAAAAAAACGGAAAAAAAAAAAAAAAAATTTGGATTTTTTCTAAGTACAAAATCGAGAGTGGCTAAAAATCACCTCTTTTTCCTTCTCTCGATCAGACACTTAGAAAAAAAAATGAAAAAATTTTTTGATTTTTTCTAAGTACAAAATCGAGAGAGGCTAAAAATAATTTCTTTTTCCTTCTCTCGATAAGACACTTAGAAAAAAAACGGAAAAAAAAAACAAAAAATTGGATTTTTTCTAAGTACAAAATCGAGAGTGGCTAAAAATCACCTCTTTTTCCTTCTCTCGATCAGACACTTAGAAAAAAAAAAGAAAAAAATAAAATAAAAATTTGATTTTTTCTAAGTACAAAATCAAGAGAGGCTAAAAATCACCTCTTTTTCCTTCTCTCGATCAGACACTTAGAAAAAAAACGGAAAAAAAAAAAAAAACAATTTGGATTTTTTCTAAGTACAAAATCGAGAGTGGCTAAAAATCACCTCTTTTTCCTTCTCTCGATCAGACACTTAGAAAAAAAAATGAAAAAAAATGTGGATTTTTTCTAAGTACAAAATCGAGAGAGGCTAAAAATCACCTCTTTTTCCTTCTCTCGATCAGACACTTAGAAAAAAAACGGAAAAAAAAAAAAAAAAAATTTGGATTTTTTCTAAGTACAAAATCGAGAGAGGCTAAAAATCACCTCTTTTTCCTTCTCTCGATCAGACACTTGAAAAAAAACGGAAAAAAAAAAAAAAAAATTTGGATTTTTTCTAAGTACAAAATCGAGAGAGGCTAAAAATCACCTCTTTTTCCTTCTCTCGATCAGACACTTAGAAAAAAAACGGGAAAAAAAAAAAAAAAAATTTGGATTTTTTCTAAGTACAAAATCGAGAGTGGCTAAAAATCACCTCTTTTTCCTTCTCTCGATCAGACACTTAGAAAAAAAACGGAAAAAAAAAAAATATATATTTGGATTTTTTCTAAGTACAAAATCGAGAGTGGCTAAAAATCACCTCTTTTTCCTTCTCTCGATCAGACACTTAGAAAAAAAAATGAAAAAAAAAAAAAAAAAATTGGATTTTTTCTAAGTACAAAATCGAGAGAGGCTAAAAATCACCTCTTTTTCCTTCTCTCGATCAGACACTTAGAAAAAAAACGGAAAAAAAAAAAAAAAAATTTGGATTTTTTCTAAGTACAAAATCGAGAGTGGCTAAAAATCACCTCTTTTTCCTTCTCTCGATCAGACACTTAGAAAAAAAAATGAAAAAATTTTTTGATTTTTTCTAAGTACAAAATCGAGAGAGGCTAAAAATCATTTCTTTTTCCTTCTCTCGATCAGACACTTAGAAAAAAAACGGAAAAAAAAAACAAAAAATTGGATTTTTTCTAAGTACAAAATCGAGAGTGGCTAAAAATCACCTCTTTTTCCTTCTCTCGATCAGACACTTAGAAAAAAAAAAGAAAAAAATAAAATAAAAATTTGATTTTTTCTAAGTACAAAATCAAGAGAGGCTAAAAATCACCTCTTTTTCCTTCTCTCGATCAGACACTTAGAAAAAAAACGGAAAAAAAAAAAAAAACAATTTGGATTTTTTCTAAGTACAAAATCGAGAGTGGCTAAAAATCACCTCTTTTTCCTTCTCTCGATCAGACACTTAGAAAAAAAAATGAAAAAAAATGTGGATTTTTTCTAAGTACAAAATCGAGAGAGGCTAAAAATCACCTCTTTTTCCTTCTCTCGATCAGACACTTAGAAAAAAAACGGGAAAAAAAAAAAAAAAAATTTGGATTTTTTCTAAGTACAAAATCGAGAGTGGCTAAAAATCACCTCTTTTTCCTTCTCTCGATCAGACACTTAGAAAAAAAACGGAAAAAAAAAAAAAAAATATTTGGATTTTTTCTAAGTACAAAATCGAGAGTGGCTAAAAATCACCTCTTTTTCCTTCTCTCGATCAGACACTTAGAAAAAAAAATGAAAAAAAAAAAAAAAAAATTGGATTTTTTCTAAGTACAAAATCGAGAGAGGCTAAAAATCACCTCTTTTTCCTTCTCTCGATCAGACACTTAGAAAAAAAACGGAAAAAAAAAAAAAAAAATTTGGATTTTTTCTAAGTACAAAATCGAGAGTGGCTAAAAATCACCTCTTTTTCCTTCTCTCGATCAGACACTTAGAAAAAAAACGGAAAAAAAAAAAAAATATATTTGGATTTTTTCTAAGTACAAAATCGAGAGTGGCTAAAAATCACCTCTTTTTCCTTCTCTCGATCAGACACTTAGAAAAAAAAATGAAAAAAAAAAAAAAAAAATTGGATTTTTTCTAAGTACAAAATCGAGAGAGGCTAAAAATCACCTCTTTTTCCTTCTCTCGATCAGACACTTAGAAAAAAAACGGAAAAAAAAAAAAAAAAATTTGGATTTTTTCTAAGTACAAAATCGAGAGTGGCTAAAAATCACCTCTTTTTCCTTCTCTCGATCAGACACTTAGAAAAAAAAATGAAAACATTTTTTGATTTTTTCTAAGTACAAAATCGAGAGAGGCTAAAAATAATTTCTTTTTCCTTCTCTCGATAAGACACTTAGAAAAAAAACGGAAAAAAAAAACAAAAAATTGGATTTTTTCTAAGTACAAAATCGAGAGTGGCTAAAAATCACCTCTTTTTCCTTCTCTCGATCAGACACTTAGAAAAAAAAAAGAAAAAAATAAAAGAAAAATTTGATTTTTTCTAAGTACAAAATCAAGAGAGGCTAAAAATCACCTCTTTTTCCTTCTCTCGATCAGACACTTAGAAAAAAAACGGAAAAAAAAAAAAAAACAATTTGGATTTTTTCTAAGTACAAAATCGAGAGTGGCTAAAAATCACCTCTTTTTCCTTCTCTCGATCAGACACTTAGAAAAAAAAATGAAAAAAAATGTGGATTTTTTCTAAGTACAAAATCGAGAGAGGCTAAAAATCACCTCTTTTTCCTTCTCTCGATCAGACACTTAGAAAAAAAACGGAAAAAAAAAAAAAAAAAATTTGGATTTTTTCTAAGTACAAAATCGAGAGAGGCTAAAAATCACCTCTTTTTCCTTCTCTCGATCAGACACTTGAAAAAAAACGGAAAAAAAAAAAAAAAAATTTGGATTTTTTCTAAGTACAAAATCGAGAGTGGCTAAAAATCACCTATTTTTCCTTCTCTCGATCAGACACTTAGAAAAAAAAAAGAAAAAAAAAAAAAAATTGGATTTTTTCTAAATAAAAAATCAAGAGAGCCTAAAAATCACCTCTTTTTCCTTCTCTCGATCAGACACTTAGAAAAAAAACGGAAAAAAATATATATATATATTTGGATTTTTTCTAAGTACAAAATCGAGAGAGGCTAAAAATCACCTCTTTTTCCTTCTCTCGATCAGACACTTAGAAAAAAAACCGAAAAAAAAAAAAAAAAAAATTTGGATTTTTTCTAAGTACAAAATCGAGAGTGGCTAAAAATCACCTCTTTTTCCTTCTCTCGATCAGACACTTAGAAAAAAAAATGAAAAAAAAAAAAAAAAATTGGATTTTTTCTAAGTACAAAATCGAGAGAGGCTAAAAATCACCTCTTTTTCCTTCTCTCGATCAGACACTTAGAAAAAAAACCGAAAAAAAAAAAAAAAATTGGATTTTTTCTAAGTACAAAATCGAGAGAGGCTAAAAATCACCTCTTTTTCCTTCTCTCGATCAGACACTTAGAAAAAAAAACGGAAAAAAAAAAAAAAAAATTTGGATTTTTTCTAAGTACAAAATCGAGAGTGGCTAAAAATCACCTCTTTTTCCTTCTCTCGATCAGACACTTAGAAAAAAAAATGAAAAAAAAAAAAAAAAAAATTGGATTTTTTCTAAGTACAAAATCAAGAGAGGCTAAAAATCACCTCTTTTTCCTTCTCTCGATCAGACACTTAGAAAAAAAACGGAAAAAAAAAAAAAAAATTTGGATTTTTTCTAAGTACAAAATCGAGAGTGGCTAAAAATCACCTCTTTTTCCTTCTCTCGATCAGACACTTAGAAAAAAAAAAGGAAAAAAAAAAAAAAAATTGGATTTTTTCTAAGTACAAAATCAAGAGAGGCTAAAAATCACCTCTTTTTCCTTCTCTCGATCAGACACTTAGAAAAAAAACGGAGAAAAAAAAAAATAAAATTTGGATTTTTTCTAAGTACAAAATCGAGAGTGGCTAAAAATCACATCTTTTTCCTTCTCTCGATCAGACACTTACAAAAAAAAATGAAAAAAAAAAAAAAAAAATTGGATTTTTTCTAAGTACAAAATCAAGAGAGGCTAAAAATCACCTCTTTTTCCTTCTCTCGATCAGACACTTAGAAAAAAAACGGAAAAAAAAAAAAAAAAAATTTGGATTTTTTCTAAGTACAAAATCGAGAGAGGCTAAAAATCACCTCTTTTTCCTTCTCTCGATCAGACACTTAGAAAAAAAACGGAAAAAAAAAAAAAAAAAGTTTGGATTTTTTCTAAGTACAAAATCGAGAGTGGCTAAAAATCACCTCTTTTTCCTTCTCTCGATCAGACACTTAGAAAAAAAACGGAAAAAAAAAAAAAAAAGATTTGGATTTTTTCTAAGTACAAAATCGAGAGTGGCTAAAAATCACCTCTTTTTCCTTCTCTCGATCAGACACTTAGAAAAAAAAATGAAAAAAAAAAAAAAATTGGATTTTTTCTAAGTACAAAATCGAGAGAGGCTAAAAATCACCTCTTTTTCCTTCTCTCGATCAGACACTTAGAAAAAAAACGGAAAAAAAAAAAAAAAAAAATTGGATTTTTTCTAAGTACAAAATCGAGAGAGGCTAAAAATCACCTCTTTTTCCTTCTCTCGATCAGACACTTAGAAAAAAAACGGAAAAAAAAAAAAAAAAATTTGGATTTTTTCTAAGTACAAAATCGAGAGTGGCTAAAAATCACCTCTTTTTCCTTCTCTCGATCAGACACTTAGAAAAAAAATTGAAAAAAAAAAAAAAAAAATTGGATTTTTTCTAAGTACAAAATCAAGAGAGGCTAAAAATCACCTCTTTTTCCTTCTCTCGATCAGACACTTAGAAAAAAAACGGAAAAAAAAAAAAAAAAAATTGGATTTTTGCTAAGTACAAAATCGAGAGAGGCTAAAAATCACCTCTTTTTCCTTCTCTCGATCAGACACTTAGAAAAAAAACGGAAAAAAAAAAAAAAAAATTAGGATTTTTTCTAAGTACAAAATCGAGAGTGGCTAAAAATCACCTCTTTTTCCTTCTCTCGATCAGACACTTAGAAAAAAAAATGAAAAAAAAAAAAAAAAATTGGATTTTTTCTAAGTACAAAATCGAGAGTGGCTAAAAATCACCTTTTTTTCCTTCTCTCGATCAGACACTTAGGAAAAAAAATGAAAAAAAAAAAAAAAAATTGGATTTTTTCTAAGTACAAAATCAAGAGAGGCTAAAAATCACCTCTTTTTCCTTCTCTCGATCAGACACTTAGAAAAAAAACGTAAAAAAAAAAAAAAAAAATTTGGATTTTTTCTAAGTACAAAATCGAGAGAGGCTAAAAATCACCTCTTTTTCCTTCTCTCGATCAGACACTAAGAAAAAAAACGGAAAAAAAAAAAAAAATTTGGATTTTTTCTAAGTACAAAATCGAGAGTGGCTAAAAATCACCTCTTTTTCCTTCTCTCGATCAGACACTTAGAAAAAAAACGGAAAAAAAAAAAAAAAAAATTGGATTTTTTCTAAGTACAAAATCGAGAGTGGCTAAAAATCACCTCTTTTTCCTTCTCTCGATCAGACACTTAGAAAAAAAATGAAAAAAAAAAAAAAAAAATTTGATTTTTTCTAAGTACAAAATCGAGAGAGGCTAAAAATCACCTCTTTTTCCTTCTCTCGATCAGACACTTAGAAAAAAAAACGGAAAAAAAAAAAAAAATTTGGATTTTTTCTAAGTACAAAATCGAGAGAGGCTAAAAATCACCTCTTTTTCCTTCTCTCGATCAGACACTTAGAAAAAAAACGGAAAAAAAAATTAAAAAATTTGGATTTTTTCTAAGTACAAAATCGAGAGTGGCTAAAAATCACCTCTTTTTCCTTCTCTCGATCAGACACTTAGAAAAAAAAATGAAAAAAAAAAAAAAAAAATTGGATTTTTTCTAAGTACAAAATCGAGAGAGGCTAAAAATCACCTCTTTTTCCTTCTCTCGATCAGACACTTAGAAAAAAAACTGAAAAAAAAAAAAAAAAAATTTGGATTTTTTCTAAGTACAAAATCGAGAGAGGCTAAAAATCACCTCTTTTTCCTTCTCTCAATCAGACACTTAGAAAAAAAACTGAAAAAAAAAAAAAAAAATTTGGATTTTTTCTAAGTACAAAATCGAGAGTGGCTAAAAATCACCTCTTTTTCCTTCTCTCGATCAGACACTTAGAAAAAAAACGGAAAAAAAAAAAAAAAAAATTTGGATTTTTTCTAAGTACAAAATCGAGAGTGGCTAAAAATCACCTCTTTTTCCTTCTCTCGATCAGACACTTAGAAAAAAAAATGAAAAAAAAAAAAAAAAATTGGATTTTTTCTAAGTACAAAATCGAGAGAGGCTAAAAATCACCTCTTTTTCCTTCTCTCGATCAGACACTTAGAAAAAAAACTGAAAAAAAAAAAAAAAAAATTTGGATTTTTTCTAAGTACAAAATCGAGAGAGGCTAAAAATCACCTCTTTTTCCTTCTCTCAATCAGACACTTAGAAAAAAAACTGAAAAAAAAAAAAAAAAAATTTGGATTTTTTCTAAGTACAAAATCGAGAGTGGTTAAAAATCACCTCTTTTTCCTTCTCTCGATCAGACACTTAGAAAAAAAACGGAAAAAAAAAAAAAAAAAAATTTGGATTTTTTCTAAGTACAAAATCGAGAGTGGCTAAAAATCACCTCTTTTTCCTTCTCTCGATCAGACACTTAGAAAAAAAATGAAAAAAAAAAAAAAAAATTGGATTTTTTCTAAGTACAAAATCGAGAGAGGCTAAAAATCACCTCTTTTTCCTTCTCTCGATCAGACACTTAGAAAAAAAACGGAAAAAAAAAAAAAAAAAATTTGGATTTTTTCTAAGTACAAAATCGAGAGAGGCTAAAAATCACCTCTTTTTCCTTCTCTCGATCAGACACTTAGAAAAAAAACGGAAAAAAAAAAAAAAAAATTTGGATTTTTTCTAAGTACAAAATCGAGAGTGGCTAAAAATCACCTCTTTATCCTTCTCTCGATCAGACACTTAGAAAAAAAACGGAAAAAAAAAAAAAAAAAATTTGGATTTTTTCTAAGTACAAAATCGAGAGTGGCTAAAAATCACCTCTTTTTCCTTCTCTCGATCAGACACTTAGAAAAAAAACGGAAAAAAAAAAAAAAAACAATTTGGATTTTTTCTAAGTACAAAATCGAGAGTGGCTAAAAATCACCTCTTTTTCCTTCTCTCGATCAGACACTTAGAAAAAAAAATGAAAAAAAATTTGGATTTTTTCTAAGTACAAAATCGAGAGAGGCTAAAAATCACCTCTTTTTCCTTCTCTCGATCAGACACTTAGAAAAAAAACGAAAAAAAAAAAAAAAAAAATTTGGATTTTTTCTAAGTACAAAATCGAGAGAGGCTAAAAATCACCTATTTTTCCTTCTCTCGATCAGACACTTAGAAAAAAAAATGAAAAAAAAAAAAAAAATTGGATTTTTTCTAAATAAAAAATCAAGAGAGCCTAAAAATCACCTCTTTTTCCTTCTCTCGATCAGACACTTAGAAAAAAAACGGAAAAAAAAAAAAAAAATATTTGGATTTTTTCTAAGTACAAAATCGAGAGAGGCTAAAAATCACCTCTTTTTCCTTCTCTCGATCAGACACTTAGAAAAAAAACGGAAAAAAAAAAAAAAAAAAATTTGGATTTTTTCTAAGTACAAAATCGAGAGTGGCTAAAAATCACCTCTTTTTCCTTCTCTCGATCAGACACTTAGAAAAAAAAATGAAAAAAAAAAAAAAAAAATTGGATTTTTTCTAAGTACAAAATCGAGAGAGGCTAAAAATCACCTCTTTTTCCTTCTCTCGATCAGACACTTAGAAAAAAAACGGAAAAAAAAAAAAAAAAAAATTGGATTTTTTCTAAGTACAAAATCGAGAGAGGCTAAAAATCACCTCTTTTTCCTTCTCTCGATCAGACACTTAGAAAAAAAACGGAAAAAAAAAAAAAAAAAATTTGGATTTTTTCTAAGTACAAAATCGAGAGTGGCTAAAAATCACCTCTTTTTCCTTCTCTCGATCAGACACTTAGAAAAAAAAATGAAAAAAAAAAAAAAAAAATTGGATTTTTTCCAAGTACAAAATCAAGAAAGGCTAAAAATCACCTCTTTTTCCTTCTCTCGATCAGACACTTAGAAAAAAAACGAAAAAAAAAAAAAAAAATTTGGATTTTTTCTAAGTACAAAATCGAGAGTGGCTAAAAATCACCTCTTTTTCCTTCTCTCGATCAGACACTTAGAAAAAAAAAAGAAAAAAAAAAAAAAATTGGATTTTTTCTAAGTAAAAAATCAAGAGAGGCTAAAAATCACCTCTTTTTCCTTCTCTCGATCAGACACTTAGAAAAAAAACGGAGAAAAAAAAAAAAAAAATTTGGATTTTTTCTAAGTACAAAATCGAGAGTGGCTAAAAATCACCTCTTTTTCCTTCTCTCGATCAGACACTTACAAAAAAAAAAGAAAAAAAAAAAAAAAAAATTGGATTTTTTCTAAGTACAAAATCAAGAGAGGCTAAAAATCACCTCTTTTTCCTTCTCTCGATCAGACACTTAGAAAAAAAACGGAAAAAAAAAAAAAAAATTTGGATTTTTTCTAAGTACAAAATCGAGAGAGGCTAAAAATCACCTCTTTTTCCTTCTCTCGATCAGACACTTAGAAAAAAAACGGAAAAAAAAAAAAAAAAAAATTTGGATTTTTTCTAAGTACAAAATCGAGAGTGGCTAAAAATCACCTCTTTTTCCTTCTCTCGATCAGACACTTAGAAAAAAAACGGAAAAAAAAAAAAAAAAGATTTGGATTTTTTCTAAGTACAAAATCGAGAGTGGCTAAAAATCACCTCTTTTTCCTTCTCTCGATCAGACACTTAGAAAAAAAAAAGAAAAAAAAAAAAAAATTGGATTTTTTCTAAGTACAAAATCGAGAGAGGCTAAAAATCACCTCTTTTTCCTTCTCTCGATCAGACACTTAGAAAAAAAACGGAAAAAAAAAAAAAAAAAAAATTGGATTTTTTCTAAGTACAAAATCGAGAGAGGCTAAAAATCACCTCTTTTTCCTTCTCTCGATCAGACACTTAGAAAAAAAACGGAAAAAAAAAAAAAAAAATTTGGATTTTTTCTAAGTACAAAATCGAGAGTGGCTAAAAATCACCTCTTTTTCCTTCTCTCGATCAGACACTTAGAAAAAAAAATGAAAAAAAAAAAAAAAAATTGGATTTTTTCTAAGTACAAAATCAAGAGAGGCTAAAAATCACCTCTTTTTCCTTCTCTCGATCAGACACTTAGAAAAAAAACGGAAAAAAAAAAAAAAAAAATTGGATTTTTGCTAAGTACAAAATCGAGAGAGGCTAAAAATCACCTCTTTTTCCTTCTCTCGATCAGACACTTAGAAAAAAAACGGAAAAAAAAAAAAAAAAATTAGGATTTTTTCTAAGTACAAAATCGAGAGTGGCTAAAAATCACCTCTTTTTCCTTCTCTCGATCAGACACTTAGAAAAAAAAATGAAAAAAAAAAAAAAAAATTGGATTTTTTCTAAGTACAAAATCGAGAGTGGCTAAAAATCACCTTTTTTTCCTTCTCTCGATCAGACACTTAGGAAAAAAAATGAAAAAAAAAAAAAAAAAAATTGGATTTTTTTCTAAGTACAAAATCAAGAGAGGCTAAAAATCACCTCTTTTTCCTTCTCTCGATCAGACACTTAGAAAAAAAACGTAAAAAAAAAAAAAAAAAATTTGGATTTTTTCTAAGTACAAAATCGAGAGAGGCTAAAAATCACCTCTTTTTCCTTCTCTCGATCAGACACTAAGAAAAAAAACGGAAAAAAAAAAAAAAAAAATTGGATTTTTTCTAAGTACAAAATCGAGAGTGGCTAAAAATCACCTCTTTTTCCTTCTCTCGATCAGACACTTAGAAAAAAAATGAAAAAAAAAAAAAAAAAATTGGATTTTTTCTAAGTACAAAATCGAGAGAGGCTAAAAATCACCTCTTTTTCCTTCTCTCGATCAGACACTTAGAAAAAAAACGGAAAAAAAAAAAAAAAATTGGATTTTTTCTAAGTACAAAATCGAGAGAGGCTAAAAATCACCTCTTTTTCCTTCTCTCGATCAGACACTTAGAAAAAAAACGGAAAAAAAAAAAATAAAAATTTGGATTTTTTCTAAGTACAAAATCGAGAGTGGCTAAAAATCACCTCTTTTTCCTTCTCTCGATCAGACACTTAGAAAAAAAAATGAAAAAAAAAAAAAAAAAATTGGATTTTTTCTAAGTACAAAATCGAGAGAGGCTAAAAATCACCTCTTTTTCCTTCTCTCGATCAGACACTTAGAAAAAAAACTGAAAAAAAAAAAATAAAAATTTGGATTTTTTCTAAGTACAAAATCGAGAGAGGCTAAAAATCACCTCTTTTTCCTTCTCTCAATCAGACACTTAGAAAAAAAACTGAAAAAAAAAAAAAAAAAAATTTGGATTTTTTCTAAGTACAAAATCGAGAGTGGCTAAAAATCACCTCTTTTTCCTTCTCTCGATCAGACACTTAGAAAAAAAACGGAAAAAAAAAAAAAAAAAATTTGGATTTTTTCTAAGTACAAAATCGAGAGTGGCTAAAAATCACCTCTTTTTCCTTCTCTCGATCAGACACTTAGAAAAAAAATGAAAAAAAAAAAAAAAAAGTTGGATTTTTTCTAAGTACAAAATCGAGAGAGGCTAAAAATCACCTCTTTTTCCTTCTCTCGATCAGACACTTAGAAAAAAAACGGAAAAAAAAAAAAAAAAATTTGGATTTTTTCTAAGTACAAAATCGAGAGAGGCTAAAAATCACCTCTTTTTCCTTCTCTCGATCAGACACTTAGAAAAAAAACGGAAAAAAATAAAATAAAAATTTGGATTTTTTCTAAGTACAAAATCAAGAGAGGCTAAAAATCACCTCTTTTTCCTTCTCTCGATCAGACACTTAGAAAAAAAACGGAAAAAAAAAAAAAAAATTTGGATTTTTTCTAAGTACAAAATCGAGAGAGGCTAAAAATCACCTCTTTTTCCTTCTCTCGATCAGACACTTAGAAAAAAAACTGAAAAAAAAAATAAAACATTTTGGATTTTTTCTTAGTACAAAATCGAGAGAGGCTAAAAATCACCTCTTTTTCCTTCTCTCGATCAGACACTTAGAAAAAAAACTGAAAAAAAAAAAAAAATTTGGATTTTTTCCAAGTACAAAATCGAGAGTGGCTAAAAATCACCTCTTTATCCTTCTCTCGATCAGACACTTAGAAAAAAAACGGAAAAAAAAAAAAAAAAAATTTGGATTTTTTCTAAGTACAAAATCGAGAGTGGCTAAAAATCACCTCTTTTTCCTTCTCTCGATCAGACACTGAGAAAAAAAAATGAAAAAAAATTTGGATTTTTTCTAAGTACAAAATCGAGAGAGGCTAAAAATCACCTCTTTTTCCTTCTCTCGATCAGACACTTAGAAAAAAAACGGAAAAAAAAAAAAAAAAAATTTGGATTTTTTCTAAGTACAAAATCGAGAGTGGCTAAAAATCACCTCTTTTTCCTTCTCTCGATCAGACACTTAGAAAAAAAAATGAAAAAAAAATTAAAAAAAATTGGATTTTTTCTAAGTACAAAATCAAGAGAGGCTAAAAAATCACCTCTTTTTCCTTCTCTCGATCAGACACTTAGAAAAAAAAATGAAAAAAAAAAAAAAAAATTGGATTTTTTCTAAGTACAAAATCGAGAGTGGCTAAAAATCACCTCTTTTTCCTTCTCTCGACCAGACACTTAGAAAAAAAAATGAAAAAAAAATAAAAAAAAATGGATTTTTTCTAAGTACAAAATCAAGAGAGGCTAAAAATCACCTCTTTTTCCTTATCTCGATCAGACACTTAGAAAAAAAACCGAAAAAAAAAAAAAAAATTGGATTTTTTCTAAGTACAAAATCGAGAGAGGCTAAAAATCACCTCTTTTTCCTTCTCTCGATCAGACACTTAGAAAAAAAACGGAAAAAAAAAAAAAAAAATTTGGATTTTTTCTAAGTACAAAATCGAGAGTGGCTAAAAATCACCTCTTTTTCCTTCTCTCGATCAGACACTTAGAAAAAAAACGGAAAAAAAAAAAAAAAAAAAATTGGATTTTTTCTAAGTACAAAATCGAGAGAGGCTAAAAATCACCTCTTTTTCCTTCTCTCGATCAGACACTTAGAAAAAAAACGGAAAAAAAAAAAAAAAAAAATTTGGATTTTTTCTAAGTACAAAATCGAGAGTGGCTAAAAATCACCTCTTTTTCCTTCTCTCGATCAGACACTTAGAAAAAAAAATGAAAAAAAAAAAAAAAAATTTGGATTTTTTCTAAGTACAAAATCGAGAGTGGCTAAAAATCACCTCTTTATCCTTCTCTCGATCAGACACTTAGAAAAAAAACGGAAAAAAAAAAAAAAAAAATTTGGATTTTTTCTAAGTACAAAATCGAGAGTGGCTAAAAATCACCTCTTTTTCCTTCTCTCGATCAGACACTTAGAAAAAAAACGGAAAAAAAAAAAAAAAACAATTTGGATTTTTTCTAAGTACAAAATCGAGAGTGGCTAAAAATCACCTCTTTTTCCTTCTCTCGATCAGACACTTAGAAAAAAAAATGAAAAAAAATTTGGATTTTTTCTAAGTACAAAATCGAGAGAGGCTAAAAATCACCTCTTTTTCCTTCTCTCGATCAGACACTTAGAAAAAAAACGAAAAAAAAAAAAAAAAAATTTGGATTTTTTCTAAGTACAAAATCGAGAGAGGCTAAAAATCACCTATTTTTCCTTCTCTCGATCAGACACTTAGAAAAAAAAATGAAAAAAAAAAAAAAAATTGGATTTTTTCTAAATAAAAAATCAAGAGAGCCTAAAAATCACCTCTTTTTCCTTCTCTCGATCAGACACTTAGAAAAAAAACGGAAAAAAAAAAAAATAATATTTGGATTTTTTCTAAGTACAAAATCGAGAGAGGCTAAAAATCACCTCTTTTTCCTTCTCTCGATCAGACACTTAGAAAAAAAACGGAAAAAAAAAAAAAAAAAAATTTGGATTTTTTCTAAGTACAAAATCGAGAGTGGCTAAAAATCACCTCTTTTTCCTTCTCTCGATCAGACACTTAGAAAAAAAAATGAAAAAAAAAAAAAAAAAATTGGATTTTTTCTAAGTACAAAATCGAGAGAGGCTAAAAATCACCTCTTTTTCCTTCTCTCGATCAGACACTTAGAAAAAAAACGGGAAAAAAAAAAAAAAAATTTGGATTTTTTCTAAGTACAAAATCGAGAGAGGCTAAAAATCACCTCTTTTTCCTTCTCTCGATCAGACACTTAGAAAAAAAACGGAAAAAAAAAAAAAAAAATTTGGATTTTTTCTAAGTACAAAATCGAGAGTGGCTAAAAATCACCTCTTTTTCCTTCTCTCGATCAGACACTTAGAAAAAAAATGAAAAAAAAAAAAAAAAAAATTGGATTTTTTCCAAGTACAAAATCAAGAAAGGCTAAAAATCACCTCTTTTTCCTTCTCTCGATCAGACACTTAGAAAAAAAACGGAAAAAAAAAAAAAAAAAAAATTTGGATTTTTTCTAAGTACAAAATCGAGAGTGGCTAAAAATCACCTCTTTTTCCTTCTCTCGATCAGACACTTACAAAAAAAAGAGAAAAAAAAAAAAAAAAAATTGGATTTTTTCTAAGTACAAAATCAAGAGAGGCTAAAAATCACCTCTTTTTCCTTCTCTCGATCAGACACTTAGAAAAAAAACGGAAAAAAAAAAAAAAAAAATTTGGATTTTTTCTAAGTACAAAATCGAGAGAGGCTAAAAATCACCTCTTTTTCCTTCTCTCGATCAGACACTTAGAAAAAAAACGGAAAAAAAAAAAAAAAAAAATTTGGATTTTTTCTAAGTACAAAATCGAGAGTGGCTAAAAATCACCTCTTTTTCCTTCTCTCGATCAGACACTTAGAAAAAAAACGGAAAAAAAAAAAAAAAAGATTTGGATTTTTTCTAAGTACAAAATCGAGAGTGGCTAAAAATCACCTCTTTTTCCTTCTCTCGATCAGACACTTAGAAAAAAAAAAGAAAAAAAAAAAAAAATTGGATTTTTTCTAAGTACAAAATCGAGAGAGGCTAAAAATCACCTCTTTTTCCTTCTCTCGATCAGACACTTAGAAAAAAAACGGAAAAAAAAAAAAAAAAAAAATTGGATTTTTTCTTAGTACAAAATCGAGAGAGGCTAAAAATCACCTCTTTTTCCTTCTCTCGATCAGACACTTAGAAAAAAAACGGAAAAAAAAAAAAAAAAAATTGGATTTTTTCTAAGTACAAAATCGAGAGTGGCTAAAAATCACCTCTTTTTCCTTCTCTCGATCAGACACTTAGAAAAAAAAATGAAAAAAAAAAAAAAAAAATTGGATTTTTTCTAAGTACAAAATCAAGAGAGGCTAAAAATCACCTCTTTTTCCTTCTCTCGATCAGACACTTAGAAAAAAAACGGAAAAAAAAAAAAAAAAAATTGGATTTTTGCTAAGTACAAAATCGAGAGAGGCTAAAAATCACCTCTTTTTCCTTCTCTCGATCAGACACTTAGAAAAAAAACGGAAAAAAAAAAAAAAAAATTAGGATTTTTTCTAAGTACAAAATCGAGAGTGGCTAAAAATCACCTCTTTTTCCTTCTCTCGATCAGACACTTAGAAAAAAAAATGAAAAAAAAAAAAAAAAATTGGATTTTTTCTAAGTACAAAATCGAGAGTGGCTAAAAATCACCTTTTTTTCCTTCTCTCGATCAGACACTTAGGAAAAAAAATGAAAAAAAAAAAAAAAAAAATTGGATTTTTTCTAAGTACAAAATCAAGAGAGGCTAAAAATCACCTCTTTTTCCTTCTCTCGATCAGACACTTAGAAAAAAAACGTAAAAAAAAAAAAAAAAAATTTGGATTTTTTCTAAGTACAAAATCGAGAGAGGCTAAAAATCACCTCTTTTTCCTTCTCTCGATCAGACACTAAGAAAAAAAACGGAAAAAAAAAAAAAAAAAATTGGATTTTTTCTAAGTACAAAATTGAGAGTGGCTAAAAATCACCTCTTTTTCCTTCTCTCGATCAGACACTTAGAAAAAAAACGGAAAAAAAAAAAAAAAAAATTGGATTTTTTCTAAGTACAAAATCGAGAGTGGCTAAAAATCACCTCTTTTTCCTTCTCTCGATCAGACACTTAGAAAAAAAATGAAAAAAAAAAAAAAAAAATTGGATTTTTTCTAAGTACAAAATCGAGAGAGGCTAAAAATCACCTCTTTTTCCTTCTCTCGATCAGACACTTAGAAAAAAAACGGAAAAAAAAAAAAAAATTTGGATTTTTTCTAAGTACAAAATCGAGAGAGGCTAAAAATCACCTCTTTTTCCTTCTCTCGATCAGACACTTAGAAAAAAAACGGAAAAAAAAAAAAAAAAAATTTGGATTTTTTCTAAGTACAAAATCGAGAGTGGCTAAAAATCACCTCTTTTTCCTTCTCTCGATCAGACACTTAGAAAAAAAAAAGAAAAAAAAAAAAAAAAAATTGGATTTTTTCTAAGTACAAAATCGAGAGAGGCTAAAAATCACCTCTTTTTCCTTCTCTCGATCAGACACTTAGAAAAAAAACTGAAAAAAAAAAAAAAAAAATTTGGATTTTTTCTAAGTACAAAATCGAGAGAGGCTAAAAATCACCTCTTTTTCCTTCTCTCAATCAGACACTTAGAAAAAAAACTGAAAAAAAAAAAAAAAAAAATTTGGATTTTTTCTAAGTACAAAATCGAGAGTGGCTAAAAATCACCTCTTTTTCCTTCTCTCGATCAGACACTTAGAAAAAAAACGGAAAAAAAAAAAAAAAAAATTTGGATTTTTTCTAAGTACAAAATCGAGAGTGGCTAAAAATCACCTCTTTTTCCTTCTCTCGATCAGACACTTAGAAAAAAAATGAAAAAAAAAAAAAAAAGTTGGATTTTTTCTAAGTACAAAATCGAGAGAGGCTAAAAATCACCTCTTTTTCCTTCTCTCGATCAGACACTTAGAAAAAAAACGGAAAAAAAAAAAAAAAAAATTTGGATTTTTTCTAAGTACAAAATCGAGAGAGGCTAAAAATCACCTCTTTTTCCTTCTCTCGATCAGACACTTAGAAAAAAAACGGAAAAAAATAAAATAAAAATTTGGATTTTTTCTAAGTACAAAATCAAGAGAGGCTAAAAATCACCTCTTTTTCCTTCTCTCGATCAGACACTTAGAAAAAAAACGGAAAAAAAAAAAAAAAAATTTGGATTTTTTCTAAGTACAAAATCGAGAGAGGCTAAAAATCACCTCTTTTTCCTTCTCTCGATCAGACACTTAGAAAAAAAACTGAAAAAAAAAATAAAACATTTTGGATTTTTTCTTAGTACAAAATCGAGAGAGGCTAAAAATCACCTCTTTTTCCTTCTCTCGATCAGACACTTAGAAAAAAAACTGAAAAAAAAAAAAAAAAATTTGGATTTTTTCTAAGTACAAAATCGAGAGTGGCTAAAAATCACCTCTTTATCCTTCTCTCGATCAGACACTTAGAAAAAAAACGGAAAAAAAAAAAAAAAAAAATTTGGATTTTTTCTAAGTACAAAATCGAGAGTGGCTAAAAATCACCTCTTTTTCCTTCTCTCGATCAGACACTTAGAAAAAAAAATGAAAAAAAATTTGGATTTTTTCTAAGTACAAAATCGAGAGAGGCTAAAAATCACCTCTTTTTCCTTCTCTCGATCAGACACTTAGAAAAAAAACGGAAAAAAAAAAAAAAAAATTTGGATTTTTTCTAAGTACAAAATCGAGAGTGGCTAAAAATCACCTCTTTTTCCTTCTCTCGATCAGACACTTAGAAAAAAAAATGAAAAAAAAATTTAAAAAAATTGGATTTTTTCTAAGTACAAAATCAAGAGAGGCTAAAAATCACCTCTTTTTCCTTCTCTCGATCAGACACTTAGAAAAAAAAATGAAAAAAAAAAAAAAAAATTGGATTTTTTCTAAGTACAAAATCGAGAGTGGCTAAAAATCACCTCTTTTTCCTTCTCTCGACCAGACACTTAGAAAAAAAAATGAAAAAAAAATTAAAAAAAATGGATTTTTTCTAAGTACAAAATCAAGAGAGGCTAAAAATCACCTCTTTTTCCTTCTCTCGATCAGACACATAGAAAAAAAACCGAAAAAAAAAAAAAAAATTGGATTTTTTCTAAGTACAAAATCGAGAGAGGCTAAAAATCACCTCTTTTTCCTTCTCTCGATCAGACACTTAGAAAAAAAAACGGAAAAAAAAAAAAAAAAAATTTGGATTTTTTCTAAGTACAAAATCGAGAGTGGCTAAAAATCACCTCTTTTTCCTTCTCTCGATCAGACACTTAGAAAAAAAAATGAAAAAAAAAAAAAAAAAATTGGATTTTTTCTAAGTACAAAATCAAGAGAGCCTAAAAATCACCTCTTTTTCCTTCTCTCGATCAGACACTTAGAAAAAAAACGGAAAAAAAAAAATAAAAATTTGGATTTTTTCTAAGTACAAAATCGAGAGAGGCTAAAAATCACCTC
The DNA here is from genome assembly GCF_033978785.1 of Entelurus aequoreus. Lineage (NCBI taxonomy): Eukaryota > Metazoa > Chordata > Actinopteri > Syngnathiformes > Syngnathidae > Entelurus > Entelurus aequoreus. The sequence continues at coordinate 87,361 of NW_026908019.1, read as the reverse complement.
TTTTTCCTTCTCTCGATCAGACACTTAGAAAAAAAAAAGAAAAAAAAAAAAAAAAAATTGGATTTTTTCTAAGTACAAAATCAAAAGAGGCTAAAAATCACCTCTTTTTCCTTCTCTCGATCAGACACTTAGAAAAAAAAACTGAAAAAAAAAAAAAAAAAATTTGGATTTTTTCTAAGTACAAAATCGAGAGAGGCTAAAAATCACCTCTTTTTCCTTCTCTCGATCAGACACTTAGAAAAAAAACGGAAAAAAAAAAAAAAATTTGGATTTTTTCTAAGTACAAAATCGAGAGTGGCTAAAAATCACCTCTTTTTCCTTCTCTCGATCAGACACTTAGAAAAAAAAACGGAAAAAAAAAAAAAAAAAATTTGGATTTTTTCTAAGTACAAAATCGAGAGAGGCTAAAAATCACCTCTTTTTCCTTCTCTCGATCAGACACTTAGAAAAAAAACGGAAAAAAAAAAAAAAAAATTTGGATTTTTTCTAAGTACAAAATCGAGAGTGGCTAAAAATCACCTCTTTTTCCTTCTCTCGATCAGACACTTAGAAAAAAAAATGAAAAAAAAAAAAAAAAATTGGATTTTTTCTAAGTACAAAATCAAGAGAGGCTAAAAATCACCTCTTTTTCCTTCTCTCGATCAGACACTTAGAAAAAAAACGGAAAAAAAAAAAAAAAAAATTTGGATTTTTTCTTAGTACAAAATCGAGAGTGGCTAAAAATCACCTCTTTTTCCTTCTCTCGATCAGACACTTAGAAAAAAAAATGAAAAAAAAAAAAAAAAAATTGGATTTTTTCTAAGTACAAAATCAAGAGAGGCTAAAAATCACCTCTTTTTCCTTCTCTCGATCAGACACTTAGAAAAAAAACGGAAAAAAAAAATATATATATTTGGATTTTTTCTAAGTACAAAATCGAGAGAGGCTAAAAATCACCTCTTTCCTTCTCTCGATCAGACACTTAGAAAAAAAAAAGAAAAAAAAAAAAAAAAATTGGATTTTTTCTAAGTACAAAATCAAGAGAGGCTAAAAATCATCTCTTTTTCCTTCTCTCGATCAGACACTTAGAAAAAAAACGGAAAAAAAAAAAAAAAAATTTGGATTTTTTCTAAGTACAAAATCGAGAGTGGCTAAAAATCACCTCTTTTTCCTTCTCTCGATCAGACACTTAGAAAAAAAAATGAAAAAAAATTTGGATTTTTTCTAAATACAAAATCGAGAGAGGCTAAAAATCACCTCTTTTTCCTTCTCTCGATCAGACACTTAAAAAAAAAACGGAAAAAAAAAAAACGGAAAAATTTGGATTTTTTCTAAGTACAAAATCGAGAGAGGCTAAAAATCACCTCTTTTTCCTTCTCTCGATCAGACACTTAGAAAAAAAACGGAAAAAAAAAAAATATATATTTGGATTTTTTCTAAGTACAAAATCGAGAGTGGCTAAAAATCACCTCTTTTTCCTTCTCTCGATCAGACACTTAGAAAAAAAATGAAAAAAAAAAAAAAAAATTGGATTTTTTCTAAGTACAAAATCGAGAGAGGCTAAAAATCACCTCTTTTTCCTTCTCTCGATCAGACACTTAGAAAAAAAACGGAAAAAAAAAAAAAAATTTGGATTTTTTCTAAGTACAAAATCGAGAGAGGCTAAAAATCACCTCTTTTTCCTTCTCTCGATCAGACACTTAGAAAAAAAACGGAAAAAAAAAAAAAAAAATTTGGATTTTTTCTAAGTACAAAATCGAGAGTGGCTAAAAATCACCTCTTTTTCCTTCTCTCGATCAGACACTTAGAAAAAAAAAAGAAAAAAAAAAAAAAAAAATTGGATTTTTTCTAAGTACAAAATCGAGAGAGGCTAAAAATCACCTCTTTTTCCTTCTCTCGATCAGACACTTAGAAAAAAAACTGAAAAAAAAAAAAAAAAAATTTGGATTTTTTCTAAGTACAAAATCGAGAGAGGCTAAAAATCACCTCTTTTTCCTTCTCTCAATCAGACACTTAGAAAAAAAACTGAAAAAAAAAAAAAAAAAAATTTGGATTTTTTCTAAGTACAAAATCGAGAGTGGCTAAAAATCACCTCTTTTTCCTTCTCTCGATCAGACACTTAGAAAAAAAACGGAAAAAAAAAAAAAAAAAATTTGGATTTTTTCTAAGTACAAAATCGAGAGTGGCTAAAAATCACCTCTTTTTCCTTCTCTCGATCAGACACTTAGAAAAAAAATGAAAAAAAAAAAAAAAAAGTTGGATTTTTTCTAAGTACAAAATCGAGAGAGGCTAAAAATCACCTCTTTTTCCTTCTCTCGATCAGACACTTAGAAAAAAAACGGAAAAAAAAAAAAAAAAAATTTGGATTTTTTCTAAGTACAAAATCGAGAGAGGCTAAAAATCACCTCTTTTTCCTTCTCTCGATCAGACACTTAGAAAAAAAACGGAAAAAAATAAAATAAAAATTTGGATTTTTTCTAAGTACAAAATCAAGAGAGGCTAAAAATCACCTCTTTTTCCTTCTCTCGATCAGACACTTAGAAAAAAAACGGAAAAAAAAAAAAAAAAATTTGGATTTTTTCTAAGTACAAAATCGAGAGAGGCTAAAAATCACCTCTTTTTCCTTCTCTCGATCAGACACTTAGAAAAAAAACTGAAAAAAAAAATAAAACATTTTGGATTTTTTCTTAGTACAAAATCGAGAGAGGCTAAAAATCACCTCTTTTTCCTTCTCTCGATCAGACACTTAGAAAAAAAACTGAAAAAAAAAAAAAAAAATTTGGATTTTTTCTAAGTACAAAATCGAGAGTGGCTAAAAATCACCTCTTTATCCTTCTCTCGATCAGACACTTAGAAAAAAAACGGAAAAAAAAAAAAAAAAAATTTGGATTTTTTCTAAGTACAAAATCGAGAGTGGCTAAAAATCACCTCTTTTTCCTTCTCTCGATCAGACACTTAGAAAAAAAAATGAAAAAAAATTTGGATTTTTTCTAAGTACAAAATCGAGAGAGGCTAAAAATCACCTCTTTTTCCTTCTCTCGATCAGACACTTAGAAAAAAAACGGAAAAAAAAAAAAAAAAATTTGGATTTTTTCTAAGTACAAAATCGAGAGTGGCTAAAAATCACCTCTTTTTCCTTCTCTCGATCAGACACTTAGAAAAAAAAATGAAAAAAAAAAAAAAAAATTGGATTTTTTCTAAGTACAAAATCAAGAGAGGCTAAAAATCACCTCTTTTTCCTTCTCTCGATCAGACACTTAGAAAAAAAACGGAAAAAAAAAAAAAAAAATTTGGATTTTTTCTTAGTACAAAATCGAGAGTGGCTAAAAATCACCTCTTTTTCCTTCTCTCGATCAGACACTTAGAAAAAAAAATGAAAAAAAAAAAAAAAAAATTGGATTTTTTCTAAGTACAAAATCAAGAGAGGCTAAAAATCACCTCTTTTTCCTTCTCTCGATCAGACACTTAGAAAAAAAACGGAAAAAAAAAATATATATATTTGGATTTTTTCTAAGTACAAAATCGAGAGAGGCTAAAAATCACCTCTTTCCTTCTCTCGATCAGACACTTAGAAAAAAAAAAGAAAAAAAAAAAAAAAAATTGGATTTTTTCTAAGTACAAAATCAAGAGAGGCTAAAAATCACCTCTTTTTCCTTCTCTCGATCAGACACTTAGAAAAAAAACGGAAAAAAAAAAAAAAAAATTTGGATTTTTTCTAAGTACAAAATCGAGAGTGGCTAAAAATCACCTCTTTTTCCTTCTCTCGATCAGACACTTAGAAAAAAAAATGAAAAAAAATTTGGATTTTTTCTAAATACAAAATCGAGAGAGGCTAAAAATCACCTCTTTTTCCTTCTCTCGATCAGACACTTAAAAAAAAAACGGAAAAAAAAAAAACGGAAAAATTTGGATTTTTTCTAAGTACAAAATCGAGAGAGGCTAAAAATCACCTCTTTTTCCTTCTCTCGATCAGACACTTAGAAAAAAAACGGAAAAAAAAAAAAAAAATATTTGGATTTTTTCTAAGTACAAAATCGAGAGTGGCTAAAAATCACCTCTTTTTCCTTCTCTCGATCAGACACTTAGAAAAAAAAATGAAAAAAAAAAAAAAAAATTGGATTTTTTCTAAGTACAAAATCGAGAGAGGCTAAAAATCACCTCTTTTTCCTTCTCTCGATCAGACACTTAGAAAAAAAACGGAAAAAAAAAAAAAAAAATTTGGATTTTTTCTAAGTACAAAATCGAGAGTGGCTAAAAATCACCTCTTTTTCCTTCTCTCGATCAGACACTTAGAAAAAAAAATGAAAAATTTTTTTGATTTTTTCTAAGTACAAAATCGAGAGAGGCTAAAAATCATTTCTTTTTCCTTCTCTCGATCAGACACTTAGAAAAAAAACGGAAAAAAAAAACAAAAAATTGGATTTTTTCTAAGTACAAAATCGAGAGTGGCTAAAAATCACCTCTTTTTCCTTCTCTCGATCAGACACTTAGAAAAAAAAAAGAAAAAAATAAAATAAAAATTTGATTTTTTCTAAGTACAAAATCAAGAGAGGCTAAAAATCACCTCTTTTTCCTTCTCTCGATCAGACACTTAGAAAAAAAACGGAAAAAAAAAAAAAAACAATTTGGATTTTTTCTAAGTACAAAATCGAGAGTGGCTAAAAATCACCTCTTTTTCCTTCTCTCGATCAGACACTTAGAAAAAAAAATGAAAAAAAATGTGGATTTTTTCTAAGTACAAAATCGAGAGAGGCTAAAAATCACCTCTTTTTCCTTCTCTCGATCAGACACTTAGAAAAAAAACGGGAAAAAAAAAAAAAAAATTTGGATTTTTTCTAAGTACAAAATCGAGAGTGGCTAAAAATCACCTCTTTTTCCTTCTCTCGATCAGACACTTAGAAAAAAAACGGAAAAAAAAAAAAAAAATATTTGGATTTTTTCTAAGTACAAAATCGAGAGTGGCTAAAAATCACCTCTTTTTCCTTCTCTCGATCAGACACTTACAAAAAAAAATGAAAAAAAAAAAAAAAAAATTGGATTTTTTCTAAGTACAAAATCGAGAGAGGCTAAAAATCACCTCTTTTTCCTTCTCTCGATCAGACACTTAGAAAAAAAACGGAAAAAAAAAAAAAAAAATTTGGATTTTTTCTAAGTACAAAATCGAGAGTGGCTAAAAATCACCTCTTTTTCCTTCTCTCGATCAGACACTTAGAAAAAAAACGGAAAAAAAAAAATATATATTTGGATTTTTTCTAAGTACAAAATCGAGAGTGGCTAAAAATCACCTCTTTTTCCTTCTCTCGATCAGACACTTAGAAAAAAAAATGAAAAAAAAAAAAAAAAATTGGATTTTTTCTAAGTACAAAATCGAGAGAGGCTAAAAATCACCTCTTTTTCCTTCTCTCGATCAGACACTTAGAAAAAAAACGGAAAAAAAAAAAAAAAAATTTGGATTTTTTCTAAGTACAAAATCGAGAGTGGCTAAAAATCACCTCTTTTTCCTTCTCTCGATCAGACACTTAGAAAAAAAAATGAAAAAATTTTTTGATTTTTTCTAAGTACAAAATCGAGAGAGGCTAAAAATAATTTCTTTTTCCTTCTCTCGATAAGACACTTAGAAAAAAAACGGAAAAAAAAAACAAAAAATTGGATTTTTTCTAAGTACAAAATCGAGAGTGGCTAAAAATCACCTCTTTTTCCTTCTCTCGATCAGACACTTAGAAAAAAAAAAGAAAAAAATAAAATAAAAATTTGATTTTTTCTAAGTACAAAATCAAGAGAGGCTAAAAATCACCTCTTTTTCCTTCTCTCGATCAGACACTTAGAAAAAAAACGGAAAAAAAAAAAAAAACAATTTGGATTTTTTCTAAGTACAAAATCGAGAGTGGCTAAAAATCACCTCTTTTTCCTTCTCTCGATCAGACACTTAGAAAAAAAAATGAAAAAAAATGTGGATTTTTTCTAAGTACAAAATCGAGAGAGGCTAAAAATCACCTCTTTTTCCTTCTCTCGATCAGACACTTAGAAAAAAAACGGAAAAAAAAAAAAAAAAAATTTGGATTTTTTCTAAGTACAAAATCGAGAGAGGCTAAAAATCACCTCTTTTTCCTTCTCTCGATCAGACACTTGAAAAAAAACGGAAAAAAAAAAAAAAAAATTTGGATTTTTTCTAAGTACAAAATCGAGAGAGGCTAAAAATCACCTCTTTTTCCTTCTCTCGATCAGACACTTAGAAAAAAAACGGGAAAAAAAAAAAAAAAAATTTGGATTTTTTCTAAGTACAAAATCGAGAGTGGCTAAAAATCACCTCTTTTTCCTTCTCTCGATCAGACACTTAGAAAAAAAACGGAAAAAAAAAAAATATATATTTGGATTTTTTCTAAGTACAAAATCGAGAGTGGCTAAAAATCACCTCTTTTTCCTTCTCTCGATCAGACACTTAGAAAAAAAAATGAAAAAAAAAAAAAAAAAATTGGATTTTTTCTAAGTACAAAATCGAGAGAGGCTAAAAATCACCTCTTTTTCCTTCTCTCGATCAGACACTTAGAAAAAAAACGGAAAAAAAAAAAAAAAATTTGGATTTTTTCTAAGTACAAAATCGAGAGTGGCTAAAAATCACCTCTTTTTCCTTCTCTCGATCAGACACTTAGAAAAAAAAATGAAAAAATTTTTTGATTTTTTCTAAGTACAAAATCGAGAGAGGCTAAAAATCATTTCTTTTTCCTTCTCTCGATCAGACACTTAGAAAAAAAACGGAAAAAAAAAACAAAAAATTGGATTTTTTCTAAGTACAAAATCGAGAGTGGCTAAAAATCACCTCTTTTTCCTTCTCTCGATCAGACACTTAGAAAAAAAAAAGAAAAAAATAAAATAAAAATTTGATTTTTTCTAAGTACAAAATCAAGAGAGGCTAAAAATCACCTCTTTTTCCTTCTCTCGATCAGACACTTAGAAAAAAAACGGAAAAAAAAAAAAAAACAATTTGGATTTTTTCTAAGTACAAAATCGAGAGTGGCTAAAAATCACCTCTTTTTCCTTCTCTCGATCAGACACTTAGAAAAAAAAATGAAAAAAAATGTGGATTTTTTCTAAGTACAAAATCGAGAGAGGCTAAAAATCACCTCTTTTTCCTTCTCTCGATCAGACACTTAGAAAAAAAACGGGAAAAAAAAAAAAAAAAATTTGGATTTTTTCTAAGTACAAAATCGAGAGTGGCTAAAAATCACCTCTTTTTCCTTCTCTCGATCAGACACTTAGAAAAAAAACGGAAAAAAAAAAAAAAAATATTTGGATTTTTTCTAAGTACAAAATCGAGAGTGGCTAAAAATCACCTCTTTTTCCTTCTCTCGATCAGACACTTAGAAAAAAAAATGAAAAAAAAAAAAAAAAAATTGGATTTTTTCTAAGTACAAAATCGAGAGAGGCTAAAAATCACCTCTTTTTCCTTCTCTCGATCAGACACTTAGAAAAAAAACGGAAAAAAAAAAAAAAAATTTGGATTTTTTCTAAGTACAAAATCGAGAGTGGCTAAAAATCACCTCTTTTTCCTTCTCTCGATCAGACACTTAGAAAAAAAACGGAAAAAAAAAAAATAATATTTGGATTTTTTCTAAGTACAAAATCGAGAGTGGCTAAAAATCACCTCTTTTTCCTTCTCTCGATCAGACACTTAGAAAAAAAAATGAAAAAAAAAAAAAAAAAATTGGATTTTTTCTAAGTACAAAATCGAGAGAGGCTAAAAATCACCTCTTTTTCCTTCTCTCGATCAGACACTTAGAAAAAAAACGGAAAAAAAAAAAAAAAAATTTGGATTTTTTCTAAGTACAAAATCGAGAGTGGCTAAAAATCACCTCTTTTTCCTTCTCTCGATCAGACACTTAGAAAAAAAAATGAAAAAATTTTTTGATTTTTTCTAAGTACAAAATCGAGAGAGGCTAAAAATAATTTCTTTTTCCTTCTCTCGATAAGACACTTAGAAAAAAAACGGAAAAAAAAAACAAAAAATTGGATTTTTTCTAAGTACAAAATCGAGAGTGGCTAAAAATCACCTCTTTTTCCTTCTCTCGATCAGACACTTAGAAAAAAAAAAGAAAAAAATAAAATAAAAATTTGATTTTTTCTAAGTACAAAATCAAGAGAGGCTAAAAATCACCTCTTTTTCCTTCTCTCGATCAGACACTTAGAAAAAAAACGGAAAAAAAAAAAAAAACAATTTGGATTTTTTCTAAGTACAAAATCGAGAGTGGCTAAAAATCACCTCTTTTTCCTTCTCTCGATCAGACACTTAGAAAAAAAAATGAAAAAAAATGTGGATTTTTTCTAAGTACAAAATCGAGAGAGGCTAAAAATCACCTCTTTTTCCTTCTCTCGATCAGACACTTAGAAAAAAAACGGAAAAAAAAAAAAAAAAAATTTGGATTTTTTCTAAGTACAAAATCGAGAGAGGCTAAAAATCACCTCTTTTTCCTTCTCTCGATCAGACACTTGAAAAAAAACGGAAAAAAAAAAAAAAAAATTTGGATTTTTTCTAAGTACAAAATCGAGAGTGGCTAAAAATCACCTATTTTTCCTTCTCTCGATCAGACACTTAGAAAAAAAAAAGAAAAAAAAAAAAAAATTGGATTTTTTCTAAATAAAAAATCAAGAGAGCCTAAAAATCACCTCTTTTTCCTTCTCTCGATCAGACACTTAGAAAAAAAACGGAAAAAAATATATATATATATTTGGATTTTTTCTAAGTACAAAATCGAGAGAGGCTAAAAATCACCTCTTTTTCCTTCTCTCGATCAGACACTTAGAAAAAAAACCGAAAAAAAAAAAAAAAAAATTTGGATTTTTTCTAAGTACAAAATCGAGAGTGGCTAAAAATCACCTCTTTTTCCTTCTCTCGATCAGACACTTAGAAAAAAAAATGAAAAAAAAAAAAAAAAATTGGATTTTTTCTAAGTACAAAATCGAGAGAGGCTAAAAATCACCTCTTTTTCCTTCTCTCGATCAGACACTTAGAAAAAAAACCGAAAAAAAAAAAAAAAATTGGATTTTTTCTAAGTACAAAATCGAGAGAGGCTAAAAATCACCTCTTTTTCCTTCTCTCGATCAGACACTTAGAAAAAAAAACGGAAAAAAAAAAAAAAAAATTTGGATTTTTTCTAAGTACAAAATCGAGAGTGGCTAAAAATCACCTCTTTTTCCTTCTCTCGATCAGACACTTAGAAAAAAAAATGAAAAAAAAAAAAAAAAAAATTGGATTTTTTCTAAGTACAAAATCAAGAGAGGCTAAAAATCACCTCTTTTTCCTTCTCTCGATCAGACACTTAGAAAAAAAACGGAAAAAAAAAAAAAAAATTTGGATTTTTTCTAAGTACAAAATCGAGAGTGGCTAAAAATCACCTCTTTTTCCTTCTCTCGATCAGACACTTAGAAAAAAAAAAGGAAGAAAAAAAAAAAAATTGGATTTTTTCTAAGTACAAAATCAAGAGAGGCTAAAAATCACCTCTTTTTCCTTCTCTCGATCAGACACTTAGAAAAAAAACGGAGAAAAAAAAAAATAAAATTTGGATTTTTTCTAAGTACAAAATCGAGAGTGGCTAAAAATCACATCTTTTTCCTTCTCTCGATCAGACACTTACAAAAAAAAATGAAAAAAAAAAAAAAAAAATTGGATTTTTTCTAAGTACAAAATCAAGAGAGGCTAAAAATCACCTCTTTTTCCTTCTCTCGATCAGACACTTAGAAAAAAAACGGAAAAAAAAAAAAAAAAAATTTGGATTTTTTCTAAGTACAAAATCGAGAGAGGCTAAAAATCACCTCTTTTTCCTTCTCTCGATCAGACACTTAGAAAAAAAACGGAAAAAAAAAAAAAAAAAGTTTGGATTTTTTCTAAGTACAAAATCGAGAGTGGCTAAAAATCACCTCTTTTTCCTTCTCTCGATCAGACACTTAGAAAAAAAACGGAAAAAAAAAAAAAAAAGATTTGGATTTTTTCTAAGTACAAAATCGAGAGTGGCTAAAAATCACCTCTTTTTCCTTCTCTCGATCAGACACTTAGAAAAAAAAATGAAAAAAAAAAAAAAAATTGGATTTTTTCTAAGTACAAAATCGAGAGAGGCTAAAAATCACCTCTTTTTCCTTCTCTCGATCAGACACTTAGAAAAAAAACGGAAAAAAAAAAAAAAAAAAATTGGATTTTTTCTAAGTACAAAATCGAGAGAGGCTAAAAATCACCTCTTTTTCCTTCTCTCGATCAGACACTTAGAAAAAAAACGGAAAAAAAAAAAAAAAAATTTGGATTTTTTCTAAGTACAAAATCGAGAGTGGCTAAAAATCACCTCTTTTTCCTTCTCTCGATCAGACACTTAGAAAAAAAATTGAAAAAAAAAAAAAAAAAATTGGATTTTTTCTAAGTACAAAATCAAGAGAGGCTAAAAATCACCTCTTTTTCCTTCTCTCGATCAGACACTTAGAAAAAAAACGGAAAAAAAAAAAAAAAAAATTGGATTTTTGCTAAGTACAAAATCGAGAGAGGCTAAAAATCACCTCTTTTTCCTTCTCTCGATCAGACACTTAGAAAAAAAACGGAAAAAAAAAAAAAAAAATTAGGATTTTTTCTAAGTACAAAATCGAGAGTGGCTAAAAATCACCTCTTTTTCCTTCTCTCGATCAGACACTTAGAAAAAAAAATGAAAAAAAAAAAAAAAAATTGGATTTTTTCTAAGTACAAAATCGAGAGTGGCTAAAAATCACCTTTTTTTCCTTCTCTCGATCAGACACTTAGGAAAAAAAATGAAAAAAAAAAAAAAAAAATTGGATTTTTTCTAAGTACAAAATCAAGAGAGGCTAAAAATCACCTCTTTTTCCTTCTCTCGATCAGACACTTAGAAAAAAAACGTAAAAAAAAAAAAAAAAAATTTGGATTTTTTCTAAGTACAAAATCGAGAGAGGCTAAAAATCACCTCTTTTTCCTTCTCTCGATCAGACACTAAGAAAAAAAACGGAAAAAAAAAAAAAAAATTTGGATTTTTTCTAAGTACAAAATCGAGAGTGGCTAAAAATCACCTCTTTTTCCTTCTCTCGATCAGACACTTAGAAAAAAAACGGAAAAAAAAAAAAAAATTTGGATTTTTTCTAAGTACAAAATCGAGAGAGGCTAAAAATCACCTCTTTTTCCTTCTCTCGATCAGACACTTAGAAAAAAAACGGAAAAAAAAATTAAAAAATTTGGATTTTTTCTAAGTACAAAATCGAGAGTGGCTAAAAATCACCTCTTTTTCCTTCTCTCGATCAGACACTTAGAAAAAAAAATGAAAAAAAAAAAAAAAAAATTGGATTTTTTCTAAGTACAAAATCGAGAGAGGCTAAAAATCACCTCTTTTTCCTTCTCTCGATCAGACACTTAGAAAAAAAACTGAAAAAAAAAAAAAAAAAATTTGGATTTTTTCTAAGTACAAAATCGAGAGAGGCTAAAAATCACCTCTTTTTCCTTCTCTCAATCAGACACTTAGAAAAAAAACTGAAAAAAAAAAAAAAAAAATTTGGATTTTTTCTAAGTACAAAATCGAGAGTGGCTAAAAATCACCTCTTTTTCCTTCTCTCGATCAGACACTTAGAAAAAAAACGGAAAAAAAAAAAAAAAAAATTTGGATTTTTTCTAAGTACAAAATCGAGAGTGGCTAAAAATCACCTCTTTTTCCTTCTCTCGATCAGACACTTAGAAAAAAAATGAAAAAAAAAAAAAAAAAATTGGATTTTTTCTAAGTACAAAATCGAGAGAGGCTAAAAATCACCTCTTTTTCCTTCTCTCGATCAGACACTTAGAAAAAAAACGGAAAAAAAAAAAAAAAAAATTTGGATTTTTTCTAAGTACAAAATCGAGAGAGGCTAAAAATCACCTCTTTTTCCTTCTCTCGATCAGACACTTAGAAAAAAAACGGAAAAAAATAAAATACAAATTTGGATTTTTTCTAAGTACAAAATCAAGAGAGGCTAAAAATCACCTCTTTTTCCTTCTCTCGATCAGACACTTAGAAAAAAAACGGAAAAAAAAAAAAAAAAATTTGGATTTTTTCTAAGTACAAAATCGAGAGAGGCTAAAAATCACCTCTTTTTCCTTCTCTCGATCAGACACTTAGAAAAAAAACTGAAAAAAAAAAAAAAAAATTTGGATTTTTTCTAAGTACAAAATCGAGAGTGGCTAAAAATCACCTCTTTATCCTTCTCTCGATCAGACACTTAGAAAAAAAACGGAAAAAAAAAAAAAAAAATTTGGATTTTTTCTTAGTACAAAATCGAGAGTGGCTAAAAATCACCTCTTTTTCCTTCTCTCGATCAGACACTTAGAAAAAAAAATGAAAAAAAATTTGGATTTTTTCTAAGTACAAAATCGAGAGAGGCTAAAAATCACCTCTTTTTCCTTCTCTCGATCAGACACTTAGAAAAAAAACGGAAAAAAAAAAAAAAAAATTTGGATTTTTTCTAAGTACAAAATCGAGAGTGGCTAAAAATCACCTCTTTTTCCTTCTCCGATCAGACACTTAGAAAAAAAAATGAAAAAAAAATTAAAAAAAATTGGATTTTTTCTAAGTACAAAATCAAGAGAGGCTAAAAATCACCTCTTTTTCCTTCTCTCGATCAGACACTTAGAAAAAAAAATGAAAAAAAAAAAAAAAAATTGGATTTTTTCTAAGTACAAAATCGAGAGTGGCTAAAAATCACCTCTTTTTCCTTCTCTCGATCAGACACTTAGAAAAAAAAATGAAAAAAAAATTAAAAAAAATGGATTTTTTCTAAGTACAAAATCAAGAGAGGCTAAAAATCACCTCTTTTTCCTTCTCTCGATCAGACACTTAGAAAAAAAACCGAAAAAAAAAAAAAAATTTGGATTTTTTCTAAGTACAAAATCGAGAGAGGCTAAAAATCACCTCTTTTTCCTTCTCTCGATCAGACACTTAGAAAAAAAACGGAAAAAAAAAAAAAAATTTGGATTTTTTCTAAGTACAAAATCGAGAGTGGCTAAAAATCACCTCTTTTTCCTTCTCTCGATCAGACACTTAGAAAAAAAAATGAAAAAAAAAAAAAAAAAATTGGATTTTTTCTAAGTACAAAATCAAGAGAGCCTAAAAATCACCTCTTTTTCCTTCTCTCGATCAGACACTTAGAAAAAAAACGGAAAAAAAAAAATAAAAATTTGGATTTTTTCTAAGTACAAAATCGAGAGAGGCTAAAAATCACCTCTTTTTCCTTCTCTCGATCAGACACTTAGAAAAAAAAAAGAAAAAAAAAAAAAAATTGGATTTTTTCTAAGTACAAAATCAAAAGAGGCTAAAAATCACCTCTTTTTCCTTCTCTCGATCAGACACTTAGAAAAAAAAACTGAAAAAAAAAAAAAAAAAATTTGGATTTTTTCTAAGTACAAAATCGAGAGAGGCTAAAAATCACCTCTTTTTCCTTCTCTCGATCAGACACTTAGAAAAAAAACGGAAAAAAAAAAAAAAATTTGGATTTTTTCTAAGTACAAAATCGAGAGTGGCTAAAAATCACCTCTTTTTCCTTCTCTCGATCAGACACTTAGAAAAAAAACGGAAAAAAAAAAAAAAAAAATTGGATTTTTTCTAAGTACAAAATCGAGAGTGGCTAAAAATCACCTCTTTTTCCTTCTCTCGATCAGACACTTCGAAAAAAAAATGGAAAAAAAAAAAAAAAAATTGGATTTTTTCTAAGTACAAAATCAAGAGAGCCTAAAAATCACCTCTTTTTCCTTCTCTCGATCAGACACTTAGAAAAAAAACGGAAAAAAAAAAAAAAAAAATTTGGATTTTTTCTAAGTACAAAATCGAGAGAGGCTAAAAATCACCTCTTTTTACTTCTCTCGATCAGACACTTAGAAAAAAAACGGAAAAGGAAAAAAAAAAAAAAAAAATTTGGATTTTTTCTAAGTACAAAATCGAGAGTGGCTAAAAATCACCTCTTTTTCCTTCTCTCGATCAGACACTTAGAAAAAAAAATGAAAAAAAAAAAAAAAAATTGGATTTTTTCTAAGTACAAAATCAAGAGAGGCTAAAAATCACCTCTTTTTCCTTCTCTCGATCAGACACTTAGAAAAAAAACGGAAAAAAAAAAAAAAAAATTTGGATTTTTTCTAAGTACAAAATCGAGAGTGGCTAAAAATCACCTCTTTTTCCTTCTCTCGATCAGACACTTAGAAAAAAAAATGAAAAAAAAAAAAAAAAATTGGATTTTTTCTAAGTACAAAATCAAGAGAGCCTAAAAATCACCTCTTTTTCCTTCTCTCGATCAGACACTTAGAAAAAAAACGGAAAAAAAAAAAAAAAAATTTGGATTTTTTCTAAGTACAAAATCTAGAGAGGCTAAAAATCACCTCTTTTTCCTTCTCTCGATCAGACACTAAAAAAAAAAAATGAAAAAAAAAAAAAAAAAATTGGATTTTTTCTAAGTACAAAATCAAAAGAGGCTAAAAATCACCTCTTTTTCCTTCTCTCGATCAGACACTTAGAAAAAAAAACTGAAAAAAAAAAAAAAAAATTTGGATTTTTTCTAAGTACAAAATCGAGAGAGGCTAAAAATCACCTCTTTTTCCTTCTCTCGATCAGACACTTAGAAAAAAAACGGAAAAAAAAAAAAAAATTGGATTTTTTCTAAGTACAAAATCGAGAGTGGCTAAAAATCACCTCTTTTTCCTTCTCTCGATCAGACACTTAGAAAAAAAACGGAAAAAAAAAAAAAAAAAATTGGATTTTTTCTAAGTACAAAATCGAGAGTGGCTAAAAATCACCTCTTTTTCCTTCTCTCGATCAGACACTTCGAAAAAAAAATGGAAAAAAAAAAAAAAAATTGGATTTTTTCTAAGTACAAAATCAAGAGAGCCTAAAAATCACCTCTTTTTCCTTCTCTCGATCAGACACTTAGAAAAAAAACGGAAAAAAAAAAAAAAAAAATTTGGATTTTTTCTAAGTACAAAATCGAGAGAGGCTAAAAATCACCTCTTTTTCCTTCTCTCGATCAGACACTTAGAAAAAAAAAAGAAAAAAAAAAAAAAAAATTGGATTTTTTCTAAGTACAAAATCAAAAGAGGCTAAAAATCACCTCTTTTTCCTTCTCTCGATCAGACACTTAGAAAAAAAACGGAAAAAAAAAAAAAAAATTTGGATTTTTTCTAAGTACAAAATCGAGAGTGGCTAAAAATCACCTCTTTTTCCTTCTCTCGATCAGACACTTAGAAAAAAAACGGAAAAAAAAAAAAAAAAAATTTGGATTTTTTCTAAGTACAAAATCGAGAGAGGCTAAAAATCACCTCTTTTTCCTTCTCTCGATCAGACACTTAGAAAAAAAACGGAAAAAAAAAAAAAAAAATTTGGATTTTTTCTAAGTACAAAATCGAGAGTGGCTAAAAATCACCTCTTTTTCCTTCTCTCGATCAGACACTTAGAAAAAAAAAAAAAAAAAAAAAAAAAATTGGATTTTTTCTAAGTACAAAATCAAGAGAGGCTAAAAATCACCTCTTTTTCCTTCTCTCGATCAGACACTTAGAAAAAAAACGGAAAAAAAAAAAAAAAAATTTGGATTTTTTCTTAGTACAAAATCGAGAGTGGCTAAAAATCACCTCTTTTTCCTTCTCTCGATCAGACACTTAGAAAAAAAAATGAAAAAAAAAAAAAAAAAATTGGATTTTTTCTAAGTACAAAATCAAGAGAGGCTAAAAATCACCTCTTTTTCCTTCTCTCGATCAGACACTTAGAAAAAAAACGGAAAAAAAAAAAATATATATTTGGATTTTTTCTAAGTACAAAATCGAGAGAGGCTAAAAATCACCTCTTTCCTTCTCTCGATCAGACACTTAGAAAAAAAAAAGAAAAAAAAAAAAAAAAATTGGATTTTTTCTAAGTACAAAATCAAGAGAGGCTAAAAATCACCTCTTTTTCCTTCTCTCGATCAGACACTTAGAAAAAAAACGGAAAAAAAAAAAAAAAAATTTGGATTTTTTCTAAGTACAAAATCGAGAGTGGCTAAAAATCACCTCTTTTTCCTTCTCTCGATCAGACACTTAGAAAAAAAAATGAAAAAAAATTTGGATTTTTTCTAAATACAAAATCGAGAGAGGCTAAAAATCACCTCTTTTTCCTTCTCTCGATCAGACACTTAAAAAAAAAACGGAAAAAAAAAAAACGGAAAAATTTGGATTTTTTCTAAGTACAAAATCGAGAGAGGCTAAAAATCACCTCTTTTTCCTTCTCTCGATCAGACACTTAGAAAAAAAACGGGAAAAAAAAAAAAAAAAATTTGGATTTTTTCTAAGTACAAAATCGAGAGTGGCTAAAAATCACCTCTTTTTCCTTCTCTCGATCAGACACTTAGAAAAAAAACGGAAAAAAAAAATATATATATTTGGATTTTTTCTAAGTACAAAATCGAGAGTGGCTAAAAATCACCTCTTTTTCCTTCTCTCGATCAGACACTTAGAAAAAAAAAATGAAAAAAAAAAAAAAAAAATTGGATTTTTTCTAAGTACAAAATCGAGAGAGGCTAAAAATCACCTCTTTTTCCTTCTCTCGATCAGACACTTAGAAAAAAAACGGAAAAAAAAAAAAAAAAATTTGGATTTTTTCTAAGTACAAAATCGAGAGTGGCTAAAAATCACCTCTTTTTCCTTCTCTCGATCAGACACTTAGAAAAAAAAATGAAAAAATTTTTTGATTTTTTCTAAGTACAAAATCGAGAGAGGCTAAAAATCACTTCTTTTTCCTTCTCTCGATCAGACACTTAGAAAAAAAACGGAAAAAAAAAAAAAAAAATTGGATTTTTTCTAAGTACAAAATCGAGAGTGGCTAAAAATCACCTCTTTTTCCTTCTCTCGATCAGACACTTAGAAAAAAAAAAGAAAAAAATAAAATAAAAATTTGATTTTTTCTAAGTACAAAATCAAGAGAGGCTAAAAATCACCTCTTTTTCCTTCTCTCGATCAGACACTTAGAAAAAAAACGGAAAAAAAAAAAAAAACAATTTGGATTTTTTCTAAGTACAAAATCGAGAGTGGCTAAAAATCACCTCTTTTTCCTTCTCTCGATCAGACACTTAGAAAAAAAAATGAAAAAAAATGTGGATTTTTTCTAAGTACAAAATCGAGAGAGGCTAAAAATCACCTCTTTTTCCTTCTCTCGATCAGACACTTAGAAAAAAAACGGAAAAAAAAAAAAAAAAAATTTGGATTTTTTCTAAGTACAAAATCGAGAGAGGCTAAAAATCACCTCTTTTTCCTTCTCTCGATCAGACACTTGAAAAAAAACGGAAAAAAAAAAAAAAAAATTTGGATTTTTTCTAAGTACAAAATCGAGAGTGGCTAAAAATCACCTATTTTTCCTTCTCTCGATCAGACACTTAGAAAAAAAAAAGAAAAAAAAAAAAAAATTGGATTTTTTCTAAATAAAAAATCAAGAGAGCCTAAAAATCACCTCTTTTTCCTTCTCTCGATCAGACACTTAGAAAAAAAACGGAAAAAAATATATATATATATTTGGATTTTTTCTAAGTACAAAATCGAGAGAGGCTAAAAATCACCTCTTTTTCCTTCTCTCGATCAGACACTTAGAAAAAAAACCGAAAAAAAAAAAAAAAAAAATTTGGATTTTTTCTAAGTACAAAATCGAGAGTGGCTAAAAATCACCTCTTTTTCCTTCTCTCGATCAGACACTTAGAAAAAAAAATGAAAAAAAAAAAAAAAAATTGGATTTTTTCTAAGTACAAAATCGAGAGAGGCTAAAAATCACCTCTTTTTCCTTCTCTCGATCAGACACTTAGAAAAAAAACCGAAAAAAAAAAAAAAAATTGGATTTTTTCTAAGTACAAAATCGAGAGAGGCTAAAAATCACCTCTTTTTCCTTCTCTCGATCAGACACTTAGAAAAAAAAACGGAAAAAAAAAAAAAAAAATTTGGATTTTTTCTAAGTACAAAATCGAGAGTGGCTAAAAATCACCTCTTTTTCCTTCTCTCGATCAGACACTTAGAAAAAAAAATGAAAAAAAAAAAAAAAAAAATTGGATTTTTTCTAAGTACAAAATCAAGAGAGGCTAAAAATCACCTCTTTTTCCTTCTCTCGATCAGACACTTAGAAAAAAAACGGAAAAAAAAAAAAAAAATTTGGATTTTTTCTAAGTACAAAATCGAGAGTGGCTAAAAATCACCTCTTTTTCCTTCTCTCGATCAGACACTTAGAAAAAAAAAAGGAAAAAAAAAAAAAAAATTGGATTTTTTCTAAGTACAAAATCAAGAGAGGCTAAAAATCACCTCTTTTTCCTTCTCTCGATCAGACACTTAGAAAAAAAACGGAGAAAAAAAAAAAAAAAAATTGGATTTTTTCTAAGTACAAAATCGAGAGTGGCTAAAAATCACATCTTTTTCCTTCTCTCGATCAGACACTTACAAAAAAAAATGAAAAAAAAAAAAAAAAATTGGATTTTTTCTAAGTACAAAATCAAGAGAGGCTAAAAATCACCTCTTTTTCCTTCTCTCGATCAGACACTTAGAAAAAAAACGGAAAAAAAAAAAAAAAAAATTTGGATTTTTTCTAAGTACAAAATCGAGAGAGGCTAAAAATCACCTCTTTTTCCTTCTCTCGATCAGACACTTAGAAAAAAAACGGAAAAAAAAAAAAAAAAAGTTTGGATTTTTTCTAAGTACAAAATCGAGAGTGGCTAAAAATCACCTCTTTTTCCTTCTCTCGATCAGACACTTAGAAAAAAAACGGAAAAAAAAAAAAAAAAGATTTGGATTTTTTCTAAGTACAAAATCGAGAGTGGCTAAAAATCACCTCTTTTTCCTTCTCTCGATCAGACACTTAGAAAAAAAAATGAAAAAAAAAAAAAAAATTGGATTTTTTCTAAGTACAAAATCGAGAGAGGCTAAAAATCACCTCTTTTTCCTTCTCTCGATCAGACACTTAGAAAAAAAACGGAAAAAAAAAAAAAAAAAAATTGGATTTTTTCTAAGTACAAAATCGAGAGAGGCTAAAAATCACCTCTTTTTCCTTCTCTCGATCAGACACTTAGAAAAAAAACGGAAAAAAAAAAAAAAAAATTTGGATTTTTTCTAAGTACAAAATCGAGAGTGGCTAAAAATCACCTCTTTTTCCTTCTCTCGATCAGACACTTAGAAAAAAAAATGAAAAAAAAAAAAAAAAAATTGGATTTTTTCTAAGTACAAAATCAAGAGAGGCTAAAAATCACCTCTTTTTCCTTCTCTCGATCAGACACTTAGAAAAAAAACGGAAAAAAAAAAAAAAAAAATTGGATTTTTGCTAAGTACAAAATCGAGAGAGGCTAAAAATCACCTCTTTTTCCTTCTCTCGATCAGACACTTAGAAAAAAAACGGAAAAAAAAAAAAAAAAATTAGGATTTTTTCTAAGTACAAAATCGAGAGTGGCTAAAAATCACCTCTTTTTCCTTCTCTCGATCAGACACTTAGAAAAAAAAATGAAAAAAAAAAAAAAAATTGGATTTTTTCTAAGTACAAAATCGAGAGTGGCTAAAAATCACCTTTTTTTCCTTCTCTCGATCAGACACTTAGGAAAAAAAATGAAAAAAAAAAAAAAAAAATTGGATTTTTTCTAAGTACAAAATCAAGAGAGGCTAAAAATCACCTCTTTTTCCTTCTCTCGATCAGACACTTAGAAAAAAAACGTAAAAAAAAAAAAAAAAAATTTGGATTTTTTCTAAGTACAAAATCGAGAGAGGCTAAAAATCACCTCTTTTTCCTTCTCTCGATCAGACACTAAGAAAAAAAACGGAAAAAAAAAAAAAAAAATTTGGATTTTTTCTAAGTACAAAATCGAGAGTGGCTAAAAATCACCTCTTTTTCCTTCTCTCGATCAGACACTTAGAAAAAAAACGGAAAAAAAAAAAAAAAAAAATTGGATTTTTTCTAAGTACAAAATCGAGAGTGGCTAAAAATCACCTCTTTTTCCTTCTCTCGATCAGACACTTAGAAAAAAAATGAAAAAAAAAAAAAAAAATTGGATTTTTTCTAAGTACAAAATCGAGAGAGGCTAAAAATCACCTCTTTTTCCTTCTCTCGATCAGACACTTAGAAAAAAAACGGAAAAAAAAAAAAAAATTTGGATTTTTTCTAAGTACAAAATCGAGAGAGGCTAAAAATCACCTCTTTTTCCTTCTCTCGATCAGACACTTAGAAAAAAAACGGAAAAA
Organism: Entelurus aequoreus; assembly: GCF_033978785.1. Classification (NCBI taxonomy): domain Eukaryota; kingdom Metazoa; phylum Chordata; class Actinopteri; order Syngnathiformes; family Syngnathidae; genus Entelurus; species Entelurus aequoreus. The sequence goes on along the minus strand of NW_026908019.1, from coordinate 67,170 downwards.
AAAATTAAAAAATTTGGATTTTTTCTAAGTACAAAATCGAGAGTGGCTAAAAATCACCTCTTTTTCCTTCTCTCGATCAGACACTTAGAAAAAAAAATGAAAAAAAAAAAAAAAAATTGGATTTTTTCTAAGTACAAAATCGAGAGAGGCTAAAAATCACCTCTTTTTCTTTCTCTCGATCAGACACTTAGAAAAAAAACTGAAAAAAAAAAAAAAAAAATTTGGATTTTTTCTAAGTACAAAATCGAGAGAGGCTAAAAATCACCTCTTTTTCCTTCTCTCAATCAGACACTTAAAAAAAAACTGAAAAAAAAAAAAAAAATTTGGATTTTTTCTAAGTACAAAATCGAGAGTGGCTAAAAATCACCTCTTTTTCCTTCTCTCGATCAGACACTTAGAAAAAAAACTGAAAAAAAAAAAAAAAAATTTGGATTTTTTCTAAGTACAAAATCGAGAGTGGCTAAAAATCACCTCTTTATCCTTCTCTCGATCAGACACTTAGAAAAAAAACGGAAAAAAAAAAAAAAAAAATTTGGATTTTTTCTTAGTACAAAATCGAGAGTGGCTAAAAATCACCTCTTTTTCCTTCTCTCGATCAGACACTTAGAAAAAAAAATGAAAAAAAATTTGGATTTTTTTCTAAGTACAAAATCGAGAGAGGCTAAAAATCACCTCTTTTTCCTTCTCTCGATCAGACACTTAGAAAAAAAACGGAAAAAAAAAAAAAAAAAATTTGGATTTTTTCTAAGTACAAAATCGAGAGTGGCTAAAAATCACCTCTTTTTCCTTCTCTCGATCAGACACTTAGAAAAAAAAAATTAAAAAAAAATTAAAAAAAATTGGATTTTTTCTAAGTACAAAATCAAGAAAGGCTAAAAATCACCTCTTTTTCCTTCTCTCGATCAGACACTTAGAAAAAAAAATGAAAAAAAAAAAAAAAAATTGGATTTTTTCTAAGTACAAAATCGAGAGTGGCTAAAAATCACCTCTTTTTCCTTCTCTCGATCAGACACTTAGAAAAAAAATGAAAAAAAAATTTAAAAAAATGGATTTTTTCTAAGTACAAAATCAAGAGAGGCTAAAAATCACCTCTTTTTCCTTCTCTCGATCAGACACTTAGAAAAAAAACCGAAAAAAAAAAAAAAATTTGATTTTTTCTAAGTACAAAATCGAGAGAGGCTAAAAATCACCTCTTTTTCTTCTCTCGATCAGACACTTAGAAAAAAAACGGAAAAAAAAAAAAAAAATTTGGATTTTTTCTAAGTACAAAAATCGAGAGTGGCTAAAAATCACCTCTTTTTCCTTCTCTCGATCAGACACTTAGAAAAAAAAATGAAAAAAAAAAAAAAAAAAAATTGGATTTTTTCTAAGTACAAAATCAAGAGAGCCTAAAAATCACCTCTTTTTCCTTCTCTCGATCAGACACTTAGAAAAAAAAACGGAAAAAAAAAAAATAAAATTTGGATTTTTTCTAAGTACAAAATCGAGAGAGGCTAAAAATCACCTCTTTTTCCTTCTCTCGATCAGACACTTAGAAAAAAAAAAGAAAAAAAAAAAAAAATTGGATTTTTTCTAAGTACAAAATCAAAAGAGGCTAAATCACCTCTTTTTCCTTCTCTCGATCAGACACTTAGAAAAAAAAACTGAAAAAAAAAAAAAAAAAATTTGGATTTTTTCTAAGTACAAAATCGAGAGAGGCTTAAAATCACCTCTTTTTCCTTCTCTCGATCAGACACTTAGAAAAAAAACGGAAAAAAAAAAAAATTTGGATTTTTTCTAAGTACAAAATCGAGAGTGGCTAAAAATCACCTCTTTTTCCTTCTCTCGATCAGACACTTAGAAAAAAAAAACGGAAAAAAAAAAAAAAAAATTGGATTTTTTCTAAGTACAAAATCGAGAGAGGCTAAAAATCACCTCTTTTTCCTTCTCTCGATCAGACACTTAGAAAAAAAACGGAAAAAAAAAAAAAAATTTGGATTTTTTCTAAGTACAAAATCGAGAGAGGCTAAAAATCACCTCTTTTTCCTTCTCTCGATCAGACACTTAGAAAAAAAACGGGAAAAAAAATTAAAAAATTTGGATTTTTTCTAAGTACAAAATCGAGAGTGGCTAAAATCACCTCTTTTTCCTTCTCTCGATCAGACACTTAGAAAAAAAAATGAAAAAAAAAAAAAAAAATTGGATTTTTTCTAAGTACAAAATCGAGAGAGGCTAAAAATCACCTCTTTTTCTTTCTCTCGATCAGACACTTAGAAAAAAAACTGAAAAAAAAAAAAAAAATTTGGATTTTTTCTAAGTACAAAATCGAGAGAGGCTAAAAATCACCTCTTTTTCCTTCTCTCAATCAGACACTTAAAAAAAAACTGAAAAAAAAAAAAAAATTTGGATTTTTTCTAAGTACAAAATCGAGAGTGGCTAAAAATCACCTCTTTTTCCTTCTCTCGATCAGACACTTAGAAAAAAAACGGAAAAAAAAAATAAAAAAATTTGGATTTTTTCTAAGTACAAAATCGAGAGTGGCTAAAAATCACCTCTTTTTCCTTCTCTCGATCAGACACTTAGAAAAAAAATGAAAAAAAAAAAAAAAAAATTGGATTTTTTCTAAGTACAAAATCGAGAGAGGCTAAAAATCACCTCTTTTTCCTTCTCTCGATCAGACACTTAGAAAAAAAACGGAAAAAAAAAAAAAAAAAATTTGGATTTTTTCTAAGTACAAAATCGAGAGAGGCTAAAAATCACCTCTTTTTCCTTCTCTCGATCAGACACTTAGAAAAAAAACGGAAAAAAATAAAATAAAAATTTGGATTTTTTCTAAGTACAAAATCAAGAGAGGCTAAAAATCACCTCTTTTTCCTTCTCTCGATCAGACACTTAGAAAAAAAACGGAAAAAAAAAAAAAAAAATTTGGATTTTTTCTAAGTACAAAATCGAGAGAGGCTAAAAATCACCTCTTTTTCCTTCTCTCGATCAGACACTTAGAAAAAAAACTGAAAAAAAAAAAAAAAATTTGGATTTTTTCTAAGTACAAAATCGAGAGTGGCTAAAAATCACCTCTTTATCCTTCTCTCGATCAGACACTTAGAAAAAAAACGGAAAAAAAAAAAAAAAAAATTTGGATTTTTTCTTAGTACAAAATCGAGAGTGGCTAAAAATCACCTCTTTTTCCTTCTCTCGATCAGACACTTAGAAAAAAAAATGAAAAAAAATTTGGATTTTTTCTAAGTACAAAATCGAGAGAGGCTAAAAATCACCTCTTTTTCCTTCTCTCGATCAGACACTTAGAAAAAAAACGGAAAAAAAAAAAAAAAAAATTTGGATTTTTTCTAAGTACAAAATCGAGAGTGGCTAAAAATCACCTCTTTTTCCTTCTCTCGATCAGACACTTAGAAAAAAAAATTAAAAAAAAATTAAAAAAAATTGGATTTTTTCTAAGTACAAAATCAAGAAAGGCTAAAAATCACCTCTTTTTCCTTCTCTCGATCAGACACTTAGAAAAAAAAATGAAAAAAAAAAAAAAAAAATTGGATTTTTTCTAAGTACAAAATCGAGAGTGGCTAAAAATCACCTCTTTTTCCTTCTCTCGATCAGACACTTAGAAAAAAAAATGAAAAAAAAATTTAAAAAAATGGATTTTTTCTAAGTACAAAATCAAGAGAGGCTAAAAATCACCTCTTTTTCCTTCTCTCGATCAGACACTTAGAAAAAAAACCGAAAAAAAAAAAAAAATTTGATTTTTTCTAAGTACAAAATCGAGAGAGGCTAAAAATCACCTCTTTTTCCTTCTCTCGATCAGACACTTAGAAAAAAAACGGAAAAAAAAAAAAAAAATTTGGATTTTTTCTAAGTACAAAATCGAGAGTGGCTAAAAATCACCTCTTTTTCCTTCTCTCGATCAGACACTTAGAAAAAAAAATGAAAAAAAAAAAAAAAAAATTGGATTTTTTCTAAGTACAAAATCAAGAGAGCCTAAAAATCACCTCTTTTTCCTTCTCTCGATCAGACACTTAGAAAAAAAACGGAAAAAAAAAAATAAAAATTTGGATTTTTTCTAAGTACAAAATCGAGAGAGGCTAAAAATCACCTCTTTTTCCTTCTCTCGATCAGACACTTAGAAAAAAAAAAGAAAAAAAAAAAAAAAATTGGATTTTTTCTAAGTACAAAATCAAAAGAGGCTAAAAATCACCTCTTTTTCCTTCTCTCGATCAGACACTTAGAAAAAAAAACTGAAAAAAAAAAAAAAAAAATTTGGATTTTTTCTAAGTACAAAATCGAGAGAGGCTTAAAATCACCTCTTTTTCCTTCTCTCGATCAGACACTTAGAAAAAAAACGGAAAAAAAAAAAAAAATTTGGATTTTTTCTAAGTACAAAATCGAGAGTGGCTAAAAATCACCTCTTTTTCCTTCTCTCGATCAGACACTTAGAAAAAAAACGGAAAAAAAAAAAAAAAATTGGATTTTTTCTAAGTACAAAATCGAGAGAGGCTAAAAATCACCTCTTTTTCCTTCTCTCGATCAGACACTTAGAAAAAAAACGGAAAAAAAAAAAAAAATTTGGATTTTTTCTAAGTACAAAATCGAGAGAGGCTAAAAATCACCTCTTTTTCCTTCTCTCGATCAGACACTTAGAAAAAAAACGGGAAAAAAAATTAAAAAATTTGGATTTTTTCTAAGTACAAAATCGAGAGTGGCTAAAAATCACCTCTTTTTCCTTCTCTCGATCAGACACTTAGAAAAAAAAATGAAAAAAAAAAAAAAAAATTGGATTTTTTCTAAGTACAAAATCGAGAGAGGCTAAAAATCACCTCTTTTTCTTTCTCTCGATCAGACACTTAGAAAAAAAACTGAAAAAAAAAAAAAAAAATTTGGATTTTTTCTAAGTACAAAATCGAGAGAGGCTAAAAATCACCTCTTTTTCCTTCTCTCAATCAGACACTTAGAAAAAAAACTGAAAAAAAAAAAAAAAATTTGGATTTTTTCTAAGTACAAAATCGAGAGTGGCTAAAAATCACCTCTTTTTCCTTCTCTCGATCAGACACTTAGAAAAAAAACGGAAAAAAAAAAAAAAAAAATTTGGATTTTTTCTAAGTACAAAATCGAGAGTGGCTAAAAATCACCTCTTTTTCCTTCTCTCGATCAGACACTTAGAAAAAAAATGAAAAAAAAAAAAAAAAAATTGGATTTTTTCTAAGTACAAAATCGAGAGAGGCTAAAAATCACCTCTTTTTCCTTCTCTCGATCAGACACTTAGAAAAAAAACGGAAAAAAAAAAAAAAAAAAATTGGATTTTTTCTAAGTACAAAATCGAGAGAGGCTAAAAATCACCTCTTTTTCCTTCTCTCGATCAGACACTTAGAAAAAAAACGGAAAAAAATAAAATAAAAATTTGGATTTTTTCTAAGTACAAAATCAAGAGAGGCTAAAAATCACCTCTTTTTCCTTCTCTCGATCAGACACTTAGAAAAAAAACGGAAAAAAAAAAAAAAAAATTTGGATTTTTTCTAAGTACAAAATCGAGAGAGGCTAAAAATCACCTCTTTTTCCTTCTCTCGATCAGACACTTAGAAAAAAAACTGAAAAAAAAAAAAAAAAATTTGGATTTTTTCTAAGTACAAAATCGAGAGTGGCTAAAAATCACCTCTTTATCCTTCTCTCGATCAGACACTTAGAAAAAAAACGGAAAAAAAAAAAAAAAAAATTTGGATTTTTTCTTAGTACAAAATCGAGAGTGGCTAAAAATCACCTCTTTTTCCTTCTCTCGATCAGACACTTAGAAAAAAAAATGAAAAAAAATTTGGATTTTTTCTAAGTACAAAATCGAGAGAGGCTAAAAATCACCTCTTTTTCCTTCTCTCGATCAGACACTTAGAAAAAAAACGGAAAAAAAAAAAAAAAAAATTTGGATTTTTTCTAAGTACAAAATCGAGAGTGGCTAAAAATCACCTCTTTTTCCTTCTCTCGATCAGACACTTAGAAAAAAAAATGAAAAAAAAATTAAAAAAAATTGGATTTTTTCTAAGTACAAAATCAAGAAAGGCTAAAAATCACCTCTTTTTCCTTCTCTCGATCAGACACTTAGAAAAAAAAATGAAAAAAAAAAAAAAAAATTGGATTTTTTCTAAGTACAAAATCGAGAGTGGCTAAAAATCACCTCTTTTTCCTTCTCTCGATCAGACACTTAGAAAAAAAAATGAAAAAAAAATTTAAAAAAATGGATTTTTTCTAAGTACAAAATCAAGAGAGGCTAAAAATCACCTCTTTTTCCTTCTCTCGATCAGACACTTAGAAAAAAAACCGAAAAAAAAAAAAAAATTTGATTTTTTCTAAGTACAAAATCGAGAGAGGCTAAAAATCACCTCTTTTTCCTTCTCTCGATCAGACACTTAGAAAAAAAACGGAAAAAAAAAAAAAAATTTGGATTTTTTCTAAGTACAAAATCGAGAGTGGCTAAAAATCACCTCTTTTTCCTTCTCTCGATCAGACACTTAGAAAAAAAAATGAAAAAAAAAAAAAAAAAATTGGATTTTTTCTAAGTACAAAATCAAGAGAGCCTAAAAATCACCTCTTTTTCCTTCTCTCGATCAGACACTTAGAAAAAAAACGGAAAAAAAAAATAAAAATTTGGATTTTTTCTAAGTACAAAATCGAGAGAGGCTAAAAATCACCTCTTTTTCCTTCTCTCGATCAGACACTTAGAAAAAAAAAAGAAAAAAAAAAAAAAATTGGATTTTTTCTAAGTACAAAATCAAAAGAGGCTAAAAATCACCTCTTTTTCCTTCTCTCGATCAGACACTTAGAAAAAAAAACTGAAAAAAAAAAAAAAAAAATTTGGATTTTTTCTAAGTACAAAATCGAGAGAGGCTTAAAATCACCTCTTTTTCCTTCTCTCGATCAGACACTTAGAAAAAAAACGGAAAAAAAAAAAAAAATTTGGATTTTTTCTAAGTACAAAATCGAGAGTGGCTAAAAATCACCTCTTTTTCCTTCTCTCGATCAGACACTTAGAAAAAAAACGGAAAAAAAAAAAAAAAAATTGGATTTTTTCTAAGTACAAAATCGAGAGTGGCTAAAAATCACCTCTTTTTCCTTCTCTCGATCAGACACTTAGAAAAAAAAATGAAAAAAAAAAAAAAAAATTGGATTTTTTCTAAGTACAAAATCAAGAGAGCCTAAAAATCACCTCTTTTTCCTTCTCTCGATCAGACACTTAGAAAAAAAACGGAAAAAAAAAAAAAAAAATTTGGATTTTTTCTAAGTACAAAATCTAGAGAGGCTAAAAATCACCTCTTTTTCCTTCTCTCGATCAGACACTAAAAAAAAAAATGAAAAAAAAAAAAAAAAAATTGGATTTTTTCTAAGTACAAAATCAAAAGAGGCTAAAAATCACCTCTTTTTCCTTCTCTCGATCAGACACTTAGAAAAAAAAACTGAAAAAAAAAAAAAAAAAATTTGGATTTTTTCTAAGTACAAAATCGAGAGAGGCTAAAAATCACCTCTTTTTCCTTCTCTCGATCAGACACTTAGAAAAAAAACGGAAAAAAAAAAAAAAATTGGATTTTTTCTAAGTACAAAATCGAGAGTGGCTAAAAATCACCTCTTTTTCCTTCTCTCGATCAGACACTTAGAAAAAAAACGGAAAAAAAAAAAAAAAAAATTGGATTTTTTCTAAGTACAAAATCGAGAGTGGCTAAAAATCACCTCTTTTTCCTTCTCTCGATCAGACACTTCGAAAAAAAAATGGAAAAAAAAAAAAAAAATTGGATTTTTTCTAAGTACAAAATCAAGAGAGCCTAAAAATCACCTCTTTTTCCTTCTCTCGATCAGACACTTAGAAAAAAAACGGAAAAAAAAAAAAAAAAAATTTGGATTTTTTCTAAGTACAAAATCGAGAGAGGCTAAAAATCACCTCTTTTTCCTTCTCTCGATCAGACACTTAGAAAAAAAAAAGAAAAAAAAAAAAAAAAATTGGATTTTTTCTAAGTACAAAATCAAAAGAGGCTAAAAATCACCTCTTTTTCCTTCTCTCGATCAGACACTTAGAAAAAAAAACTGAAAAAAAAAAAAAAAAAATTTGGATTTTTTCTAAGTACAAAATCGAGAGAGGCTAAAAATCACCTCTTTTTCCTTCTCTCGATCAGACACTTAGAAAAATAACGGAAAAAAAAAAAAAAAATTTGGATTTTTTCTAAGTACAAAATCGAGAGTGGCTAAAAATCACCTCTTTTTCCTTCTCTCGATCAGACACTTAGAAAAAAAACGGAAAAAAAAAAAAAAAAAATTTGGATTTTTTCTAAGTACAAAATCGAGAGAGGCTAAAAATCACCTCTTTTTCCTTCTCTCGATCAGACACTTAGAAAAAAAACGGAAAAAAAAAAAAAAAAATTTGGATTTTTTCTAAGTACAAAATCGAGAGTGGCTAAAAATCACCTCTTTTTCCTTCTCTCGATCAGACACTTAGAAAAAAAAATGAAAAAAAAAAAAAAAAATTGGATTTTTTCTAAGTACAAAATCAAGAGAGGCTAAAAATCACCTCTTTTTCCTTCTCTCGATCAGACACTTAGAAAAAAAACGGAAAAAAAAAAAAAAAAATTTGGATTTTTTCTTAGTACAAAATCGAGAGTGGCTAAAAATCACCTCTTTTTCCTTCTCTCGATCAGACACTTAGAAAAAAAAATGAAAAAAAAAAAAAAAAAATTGGATTTTTTCTAAGTACAAAATCAAGAGAGGCTAAAAATCACCTCTTTTTCCTTCTCTCGATCAGACACTTAGAAAAAAAACGGAAAAAAAAAAAATATATATTTGGATTTTTTCTAAGTACAAAATCGAGAGAGGCTAAAAATCACCTCTTTCCTTCTCTCGATCAGACACTTAGAAAAAAAAAAGAAAAAAAAAAAAAAAAAATTGGATTTTTTCTAAGTACAAAATCAAGAGAGGCTAAAAATCACCTCTTTTTCCTTCTCTCGATCAGACACTTAGAAAAAAAACGGAAAAAAAAAAAAAAAAATTTGGATTTTTTCTAAGTACAAAATCGAGAGTGGCTAAAAATCACCTCTTTTTCCTTCTCTCGATCAGACACTTAGAAAAAAAAATGAAAAAAAATTTGGATTTTTTCTAAATACAAAATCGAGAGAGGCTAAAAATCACCTCTTTTTCCTTCTCTCGATCAGACACTTAAAAAAAAAACGGAAAAAAAAAAAACGGAAAAATTTGGATTTTTTCTAAGTACAAAATCGAGAGAGGCTAAAAATCACCTCTTTTTCCTTCTCTCGATCAGACACTTAGAAAAAAAACGGGAAAAAAAAAAAAAAAAATTTGGATTTTTTCTAAGTACAAAATCGAGAGTGGCTAAAAATCACCTCTTTTTCCTTCTCTCGATCAGACACTTAGAAAAAAAACGGAAAAAAAAAATATATATATTTGGATTTTTTCTAAGTACAAAATCGAGAGTGGCTAAAAATCACCTCTTTTTCCTTCTCTCGATCAGACACTTAGAAAAAAAAATGAAAAAAAAAAAAAAAAATTGGATTTTTTCTAAGTACAAAATCGAGAGAGGCTAAAAATCACCTCTTTTTCCTTCTCTCGATCAGACACTTAGAAAAAAAACGGAAAAAAAAAAAAAAAAATTTGGATTTTTTCTAAGTACAAAATCGAGAGTGGCTAAAAATCACCTCTTTTTCCTTCTCTCGATCAGACACTTAGAAAAAAAAATGAAAAATTTTTTTGATTTTTTCTAAGTACAAAATCGAGAGAGGCTAAAAATCACTTCTTTTTCCTTCTCTCGATCAGACACTTAGAAAAAAAAACGGAAAAAAAAAAAAAAAAATTGGATTTTTTCTAAGTACAAAATCGAGAGTGGCTAAAAATCACCTCTTTTTCCTTCTCTCGATCAGACACTTAGAAAAAAAAAAGAAAAAAATAAAATAAAAATTTGATTTTTTCTAAGTACAAAATCAAGAGAGGCTAAAAATCACCTCTTTTTCCTTCTCTCGATCAGACACTTAGAAAAAAAACGGAAAAAAAAAAAAAAACAATTTGGATTTTTTCTAAGTACAAAATCGAGAGTGGCTAAAAATCACCTCTTTTTCCTTCTCTCGATCAGACACTTAGAAAAAAAAATGAAAAAAAATGTGGATTTTTTCTAAGTACAAAATCGAGAGAGGCTAAAAATCACCTCTTTTTCCTTCTCTCGATCAGACACTTAGAAAAAAAACGGAAAAAAAAAAAAAAAAAATTTGGATTTTTTCTAAGTACAAAATCGAGAGAGGCTAAAAATCACCTCTTTTTCCTTCTCTCGATCAGACACTTGAAAAAAAACGGAAAAAAAAAAAAAAAAAATTTGGATTTTTTCTAAGTACAAAATCGAGAGTGGCTAAAAATCACCTATTTTTCCTTCTCTCGATCAGACACTTAGAAAAAAAAAAGAAAAAAAAAAAAAATTGGATTTTTTCTAAATAAAAAATCAAGAGAGCCTAAAAATCACCTCTTTTTCCTTCTCTCGATCAGACACTTAGAAAAAAACGGAAAAAAATATATATATATATTTGGATTTTTTCTAAGTACAAAATCGAGAGAGGCTAAAAATCACCTCTTTTTCCTTCTCTCGATCAGACACTTAGAAAAAAAACCGAAAAAAAAAAAAAAAAAAATTTGGATTTTTTCTAAGTACAAAATCGAGAGTGGCTAAAAATCACCTCTTTTTCCTTCTCTCGATCAGACACTTAGAAAAAAAAAAGAAAAAAAAAAAAAAAAATTGGATTTTTTCTAAGTACAAAATCGAGAGAGGCTAAAAATCACCTCTTTTTCCTTCTCTCGATCAGACACTTAGAAAAAAAACCGAAAAAAAAAAAAAAAAATTGGATTTTTTCTAAGTACAAAATCGAGAGAGGCTAAAAATCACCTCTTTTTCCTTCTCTCGATCAGACACTTAGAAAAAAAAACGGAAAAAAAAAAAAAAAATTTGGATTTTTTCTAAGTACAAAATCGAGAGTGGCTAAAAATCACCTCTTTTTCCTTCTCTCGATCAGACACTTAGAAAAAAAAATGAAAAAAAAAAAAAAAAAAATTGGATTTTTTTCTAAGTACAAAATCAGAGAGGCTAAAAATCACCTCTTTTTCCTTCTCTCGATCAGACACTTAGAAAAAAAACGGAAAAAAAAAAAAAAATTTGGATTTTTTCTAAGTACAAAATCGAGAGTGGCTAAAAATCACCTCTTTTTCCTTCTCTCGATCAGACACTTAGAAAAAAAAAAGGAAAAAAAAAAAAAAAATTGGATTTTTTCTAAGTACAAAATCAAGAGAGGCTAAAAATCACCTCTTTTTCCTTCTCTCGATCAGACACTTAGAAAAAAAACGGAGAAAAAAAAAAAAAAAAATTTGGATTTTTTCTAAGTACAAAATCGAGAGTGGCTAAAAATCACATCTTTTTCCTTCTCTCGATCAGACACTTACAAAAAAAATTGAAAAAAAAAAAAAAAAAATTGGATTTTTTCTAAGTACAAAATCAAGAGAGGCTAAAAATCACCTCTTTTTCCTTCTCTCGATCAGACACTTAGAAAAAAAACGGAAAAAAAAAAAAAAAAAATTTGGATTTTTTCTAAGTACAAAATCGAGAGAGGCTAAAAATCACCTCTTTTTCCTTCTCTCGATCAGACACTTAGAAAAAAAAACGGAAAAAAAAAAAAAAAAAGTTTGGATTTTTTCTAAGTACAAAATCGAGAGTGGCTAAAAATCACCTCTTTTTCCTTCTCTCGATCAGACACTTAGAAAAAAAACGGAAAAAAAAAAAAAAAGATTTGGATTTTTTCTAAGTACAAAATCGAGAGTGGCTAAAAATCACCTCTTTTTCCTTCTCTCGATCAGACACTTAGAAAAAAAAATGAAAAAAAAAAAAAAAATTGGATTTTTTCTAAGTACAAAATCGAGAGAGGCTAAAAATCACCTCTTTTTCCTTCTCTCGATCAGACACTTAGAAAAAAAACGGAAAAAAAAAAAAAAAAAATTGGATTTTTTCTAAGTACAAAATCGAGAGAGGCTAAAAATCACCTCTTTTTCCTTCTCTCGATCAGACACTTAGAAAAAAAACGGAAAAAAAAAAAAAAAAATTTGGATTTTTTCTAAGTACAAAATCGAGAGTGGCTAAAAATCACCTCTTTTTCCTTCTCTCGATCAGACACTTAGAAAAAAAAATGAAAAAAAAAAAAAAAAATTGGATTTTTTCTAAGTACAAAATCAAGAGAGGCTAAAAATCACCTCTTTTTCCTTCTCTCGATCAGACACTTAGAAAAAAAAACGAAAAAAAAAAAAAAAAATTGGATTTTTGCTAAGTACAAAATCGAGAGAGGCTAAAAATCACCTCTTTTTCCTTCTCTCGATCAGACACTTAGAAAAAAAACGGAAAAAAAAAAAAAAAATTAGGATTTTTTCTAAGTACAAAATCGAGAGTGGCTAAAAATCACCTCTTTTTCCTTCTCTCGATCAGACACTTAGAAAAAAAAATGAAAAAAAAAAAAAAAAATTGGATTTTTTCTAAGTACAAAATCGAGAGTGGCTAAAAATCACCTTTTTTTCCTTCTCTCGATCAGACACTTAGGAAAAAAAATGAAAAAAAAAAAAAAAAATTGGATTTTTTCTAAGTACAAAATCAAGAGAGGCTAAAAATCACCTCTTTTTCCTTCTCTCGATCAGACACTTAGAAAAAAAACGTAAAAAAAAAAAAAAAAAATTTGGATTTTTTCTAAGTACAAAATCGAGAGAGGCTAAAAATCACCTCTTTTTCCTTCTCTCGATCAGACACTAAGAAAAAAAAACGGAAAAAAAAAAAAAAAAATTTGGATTTTTTCTAAGTACAATACAAAATCGAGAGTGGCTAAAAATCACCTCTTTTTCCTTCTCTCGATCAGACACTTAGAAAAAAAACGGAAAAAAAAAAAAAAAAAAATTGGATTTTTTCTAAGTACAAAATCGAGAGTGGCTAAAAATCACCTCTTTTTCCTTCTCTCGATCAGACACTTAGAAAAAAAATGAAAAAAAAAAAAAAAAATTGGATTTTTTCTAAGTACAAAATCGAGAGAGGCTAAAAATCACCTCTTTTTCCTTCTCTCGATCAGACACTTAGAAAAAAAACGGAAAAAAAAAAAAAAATTTGGATTTTTTCTAAGTACAAAATCGAGAGAGGCTAAAAATCACCTCTTTTTCCTTCTCTCGATCAGACACTTAGAAAAAAAACGGAAAAAAAAATTAAAAAATTTGGATTTTTTCTAAGTACAAAATCGAGAGTGGCTAAAAATCACCTCTTTTTCCTTCTCTCGATCAGACACTTAGAAAAAAAAATGAAAAAAAAAAAAAAAAATTGGATTTTTTCTAAGTACAAAATCGAGAGAGGCTAAAAATCACCTCTTTTTCTTTCTCTCGATCAGACACTTAGAAAAAAAACTGAAAAAAAAAAAAAAAAATTTGGATTTTTTCTAAGTACAAAATCGAGAGAGGCTAAAAATCACCTCTTTTTCCTTCTCTCAATCAGACACTTAGAAAAAAAACTGAAAAAAAAAAAAAAAATTTGGATTTTTTCTAAGTACAAAATCGAGAGTGGCTAAAAATCACCTCTTTTTCCTTCTCTCGATCAGACACTTAGAAAAAAAACGGAAAAAAAAAAAAAAAAAATTTGGATTTTTTCTAAGTACAAAATCGAGAGTGGCTAAAAATCACCTCTTTTTCCTTCTCTCGATCAGACACTTAGAAAAAAAATGAAAAAAAAAAAAAAAAAATTGGATTTTTTCTAAGTACAAAATCGAGAGAGGCTAAAAATCACCTCTTTTTCCTTCTCTCGATCAGACACTTAGAAAAAAAAAGGAAAAAAAAAAAAAAAAAATTTGGATTTTTTCTAAGTACAAAATCGAGAGAGGCTAAAAATCACCTCTTTTTCCTTCTCTCGATCAGACACTTAGAAAAAAAACGGAAAAAAATAAAATAAAAATTTGGATTTTTTCTAAGTACAAAATCAAGAGAGGCTAAAAATCACCTCTTTTTCCTTCTCTCGATCAGACACTTAGAAAAAAAACGGAAAAAAAAAAAAAAAAATTTGGATTTTTTCTAAGTACAAAATCGAGAGAGGCTAAAAATCACCTCTTTTTCCTTCTCTCGATCAGACACTTAGAAAAAAAACTGAAAAAAAAAAAAAAAAATTTGGATTTTTTCTAAGTACAAAATCGAGAGTGGCTAAAAATCACCTCTTTATCCTTCTCTCGATCAGACACTTAGAAAAAAAACGGAAAAAAAAAAAAAAAAAATTTGGATTTTTTCTTAGTACAAAATCGAGAGTGGCTAAAAATCACCTCTTTTTCCTTCTCTCGATCAGACACTTAGAAAAAAAAATGAAAAAAAATTTGGATTTTTTCTAAGTACAAAATCGAGAGAGGCTAAAAATCACCTCTTTTTCCTTCTCTCGATCAGACACTTAGAAAAAAAACGGAAAAAAAAAAAAAAAAAATTTGGATTTTTTCTAAGTACAAAATCGAGAGTGGCTAAAAATCACCTCTTTTTCCTTCTCTCGATCAGACACTTAGAAAAAAAAATGAAAAAAAAATTAAAAAAAATTGGATTTTTTCTAAGTACAAAATCAAGAGAGGCTAAAAATCACCTCTTTTTCCTTCTCTCGATCAGACACTTAGAAAAAAAAATGAAAAAAAAAAAAAAAAAATTGGATTTTTTCTAAGTACAAAATCGAGAGTGGCTAAAAATCACCTCTTTTTCCTTCTCTCGATCAGACACTTAGAAAAAAAAATGAAAAAAAAATTTAAAAAAATGGATTTTTTCTAAGTACAAAATCAAGAGAGGCTAAAAATCACCTCTTTTTCCTTCTCTCGATCAGACACTTAGAAAAAAAACCGAAAAAAAAAAAAAAATTGGATTTTTTCTAAGTACAAAATCGAGAGAGGCTAAAAATCACCTCTTTTTCCTTCTCTCGATCAGACACTTAGAAAAAAAACGGAAAAAAAAAAAAAAAATTTGGATTTTTTCTAAGTACAAAATCGAGAGTGGCTAAAAATCACCTCTTTTTCCTTCTCTCGATCAGACACTTAGAAAAAAAAATGAAAAAAAAAAAAAAAAAATTGGATTTTTTCTAAGTACAAAATCAAGAGAGCCTAAAAATCACCTCTTTTTCCTTCTCTCGATCAGACACTTAGAAAAAAAACGGAAAAAAAAAAATAAAAATTTGGATTTTTTCTAAGTACAAAATCGAGAGAGGCTAAAAATCACCTCTTTTTCCTTCTCTCGATCAGACACTTAGAAAAAAAAAAGAAAAAGAAAAAAAAAATTGGATTTTTTCTAAGTACAAAATCAAAAGAGGCTAAAAATCACCTCTTTTTCCTTCTCTCGATCAGACACTTAGAAAAAAAAACTGAAAAAAAAAAAAAAAAAATTTGGATTTTTTCTAAGTACAAAATCGAGAGAGGCTAAAAATCACCTCTTTTTCCTTCTCTCGATCAGACACTTTGAAAAAAAACGGAAAAAAAAAAAAAAATTTGGATTTTTTCTAAGTACAAAATCGAGAGTGGCTAAAAATCACCTCTTTTTCCTTCTCTCGATCAGACACTTAGAAAAAAAACGGAAAAAAAAAAAAAAAAAATTGGATTTTTTCTAAGTACAAAATCGAGAGTGGCTAAAAATCACCTCTTTTTCCTTCTCTCGATCAGACACTTCGAAAAAAAAATGGAAAAAAAAAAAAAAAAATTGGATTTTTTCTAAGTACAAAATCAAGAGAGCCTAAAAATCACCTCTTTTTCCTTCTCTCGATCAGACACTTAGAAAAAAAACGGAAAAAAAAAAAAAAAAAATTTGGATTTTTTCTAAGTACAAAATCGAGAGAGGCTAAAAATCACCTCTTTTTCCTTCTCTCGATCAGACACTTAGAAAAAAAACGGAAAAGGAAAAAAAAAAAAAAAAAATTTGGATTTTTTCTAAGTACAAAATCGAGAGTGGCTAAAAATCACCTCTTTTTCCTTCTCTCGATCAGACACTTAGAAAAAAAAATGAAAAAAAAAAAAAAAAATTGGATTTTTTCTAAGTACAAAATCAAGAGAGGCTAAAAATCACCTCTTTTTCCTTCTCTCGATCAGACACTTAGAAAAAAAACGGAAAAAAAAAAAAAAAAATTTGGATTTTTTCTAAGTACAAAATCGAGAGTGGCTAAAAATCACCTCTTTTTCCTTCTCTCGATCAGACACTTAGAAAAAAAAATGAAAAAAAAAAAAAAAAATTGGATTTTTTCTAAGTACAAAATCAAGAGAGCCTAAAAATCACCTCTTTTTCCTTCTCTCGATCAGACACTTAGAAAAAAAACGGAAAAAAAAAAAAAAAAATTTGGATTTTTTCTAAGTACAAAATCTGGAGAGGCTAAAAATCACCTCTTTTTCCTTCTCTCGATCAGACACTTAGAAAAAAAAATGAAAAAAAAAAAAAAAAAATTGGATTTTTTCTAAGTACAAAATCAAAAGAGGCTAAAAATCACCTCTTTTTCCTTCTCTCGATCAGACACTTAGAAAAAAAAACTGAAAAAAAAAAAAAAAAATTTGGATTTTTTCTAAGTACAAAATCGAGAGAGGCTAAAAATCACCTCTTTTTCCTTCTCTCGATCAGACACTTAGAAAAAAAACGGAAAAAAAAAAAAAATTGGATTTTTTCTAAGTACAAAATCGAGAGTGGCTAAAAATCACCTCTTTTTCCTTCTCTCGATCAGACACTTAGAAAAAAAACGGAAAAAAAAAAAAAAAAAATTGGATTTTTTCTAAGTACAAAATCGAGAGTGGCTAAAAATCACCTCTTTTTCCTTCTCTCGATCAGACACTTCGAAAAAAAAATGGAAAAAAAAAAAAAAAATTGGATTTTTTCTAAGTACAAAATCAAGAGAGCCTAAAAATCACCTCTTTTTCCTTCTCTCGATCAGACACTTAGAAAAAAAACGGAAAAAAAAAAAAAAAAAATTTGGATTTTTTCTAAGTACAAAATCGAGAGAGGCTAAAAATCACCTCTTTTTCCTTCTCTCGATCAGACACTTAGAAAAAAAACGGAAAAAAAAAAAAAAAAATTTGGATTTTTTCTAAGTACAAAATCGAGAGTGGCTAAAAATCACCTCTTTTTCCTTCTCTCGATCAGACACTTAGAAAAAAAAATGGAAAAAAAAAAAAAAATTGGATTTTTTCTAAGTACAAAATCAAGAGAGGCTAAAAATCACCTCTTTTTCCTTCTCTCGATCAGACACTTAGAAAAAAAACGGAAAAAAAAAAAAAAAAAATTTGGATTTTTGCTAAGTACAAAATCGAGAGAGGCTAAAAATCACCTCTTTTTCCTTCTCTCGATCAGACACTTAGAAAAAAAACGGAAAAAAAAAAAAAAAAAATTTGGATTTTTTCTAAGTACAAAATCGAGAGTGGCTAAAAATCACCTCTTTTTCCTTCTCTCGATCAGACACTTAGAAAAAAAAAAGAAAAAAAAAAAATAAATTGGATTTTTTCTAAGTACAAAATCGAGAGTGGCTAAAAATCACCTTTTTTTCCTTCTCTCGATCAGACACTTACAAAAAAAAATGAAAAAAAAAAAAAAAAAATTGGATTTTTTCTAAGTACAAAATCAAGAGAGGCTAAAAATCACCGCTCTTTCCTTCTCTCGATCAGACACTTAGAAAAAAAACGGAAAAAAAAAAAAAAAAAAATTGGATTTTTTCTAAGTACAAAATCGAGAGAGGCTAAAAATCACCTCTTTTTCCTTCTCTCGATCAGACACTTAGAAAAAAAACGGAAAAAAAAAAAAAAAAAATTGGATTTTTTCTAAGTACAAAATCGAGAGAGGCTAAAAATCACCTCTTTTTCCTTCTCTCGATCAGACACTTAGAAAAAAAAATGAAAAAAAAAAAAAAAAAATTTGATTTTTTCTAAGTACAAAATCAAAAGAGGCTAAAAATCACCTCTTTTTCCTTCTCTCGATCAGACACTTAGAAAAAAAAACTGAAAAAAAAAAAAAATAAAATTTGGATTTTTTCTAAGTACAAAATCGAGAGAGGCTAAAAATCACCTCTTTTTCCTTCTCTCGATCAGACACTTAGAAAAAAAACGGAAAAAAAAAAAAAAAATTTGGATTTTTTCTAAGTACAAAATCGAGAGTGGCTAAAAATCACCTCTTTTTCCTTCTCTCGATCAGACACTTAGAAAAAAAACGGAAAAAAAAAAAAAAAAAATTGGATTTTTTCTAAGTACAAAATCGAGAGTGGCTAAAAATCACCTCTTTTTCCTTCTCTCGATCAGACACTTCGAAAAAAAAATGGAAAAAAAAAAAAAAAAATTGGATTTTTTCTAAGTACAAAATCAAGAGAGCCTAAAAATCACCTCTTTTTCCTTCTCTCGATCAGACACTTAGAAAAAAAACGGAAAAAAAAAAAAAAAAAATTTGGATTTTTTCTAAGTACAAAATCGAGAGAGGCTAAAAATCACCTCTTTTTCCTTCTCTCGATCAGACACTTAGAAAAAAAACGGAAAAAATAAAAATAAAAAATTTGGATTTTTTCTAAGTACAAAATCGAGAGTGGCTAAAAATCACCTCTTTTTCCTTCTCTCGATCAGACACTTAGAAAAAAAACGGAAAAAAAAAAAAAAAAATTGGATTTTTTCTAAGTACAAAATCGAGAGTGGCTAAAAATCACCTCTTTTTCCTTCTCTCGATCAGACACTTAGAAAAAAAAAAGAAAAAAAAAAAATAAATTGGATTTTTTCTAAGTACAAAATCGAGAGTGGCTAAAAATCACCTTTTTTTCCTTCTCTCGATCAGACACTTACAAAAAAAAAATGAAAAAAAAAAAAAAAAAATTGGATTTTTTCTAAGTACAAAATCAAGAGAGGCTAAAAATCACCGCTCTTTCCTTCTCTCGATCAGACACTTAGAAAAAAAACGGAAAAAAAAAAAAAAAAAATTTGGATTTTTTCTAAGTACAAAATCGAGAGAGGCTAAAAATCACCTCTTTTTCCTTCTCTCGATCAGACACTTAGAAAAAAAACGGAAAAAAAAAAAAAAAAAATTGGATTTTTTCTAAGTACAAAATCGAGAGAGGCTAAAAATCACCTCTTTTTCCTTCTCTCGATCAGACACTTAGAAAAAAAAATGAAAAAAAAAAAAAAAAAATTTGATTTTTTCTAAGTACAAAATCAAAAGAGGCTAAAAATCACCTCTTTTTCCTTCTCTCGATCAGACACTTAGAAAAAAAAACTGAAAAAAAAAAAAAAAAAAATTTGGATTTTTTCTAAGTACAAAATCGAGAGAGGCTAAAAATCACCTCTTTTTCCTTCTCTCGATCAGACACTTAGAAAAAAAACGGAAAAAAAAAAAAAAAATTTGGATTTTTTCTAAGTACAAAATCGAGAGTGGCTAAAAATCACCTCTTTTTCCTTCTCTCGATCAGACACTTAGAAAAAAAACGGAAAAAAAAAAAAAAAAATTGGATTTTTTCTAAGTACAAAATCGAGAGTGGCTAAAAATCACCTCTTTTTCCTTCTCTCGATCAGACACTTCGAAAAAAAAATGGAAAAAAAAAAAAAAAAATTGGATTTTTTCTAAGTACAAAATCAAGAGAGCCTAAAAATCACCTCTTTTTCCTTCTCTCGATCAGACACTTAGAAAAAAAACGGAAAAAAAAAAAAAAAAAATTTGGATTTTTTCTAAGTACAAAATCGAGAGAGGCTAAAAATCACCTCTTTTTCCTTCTCTCGATCAGACACTTAGAAAAAAAACGGAAAAAATAAAAATAAAAAATTTGGATTTTTTCTAAGTACAAAATCGAGAGTGGCTAAAAATCACCTCTTTTTCCTTCTCTCGATCAGACACTTAGAAAAAAAAAAGAAAAAAAAAAAAAAAAATTGGATTTTTTCTAAGTACAAAATCAAGAGAGGCTAAAAATCACCTCTTTTTCCTTCTCTCGATCAGACACTAAGAAAAAAAACGGAAAAAAAAAAAAAAAAATTTGGATTTTTTCTAAGTACAAAATCGAGAGTGGCTAAAAATCACCTCTTTTTCCTTCTCTCGATCAGACACTTAGAAAAAAAAATGAAAAAAAAAAAAAAAAAATTGGATTTTTTCTAAGTACAAAATCAAGAGAGCCTAAAAATCACCTCTTTTTCCTTCTCTCGATCAGACACTTAGAAAAAAAACGGAAAAAAAAAAAAAAAAATTTGGATTTTTTCTAAGTACAAAATCGAGAGAGGCTAAAAATCACCTCTTTTTCCTTCTCTCGATCAGACACTTAGAAAAAAAAATGAAAAAAAAAAAAAAAAAATTGGATTTTTTCTAAGTACAAAATCAAAAGAGGCTAAAAATCACCTCTTTTTCCTTCTCTCGATCAGACACTTAGAAAAAAAAACTGAAAAAAAAAAAAAAAAAATTTGGATTTTTTCTAAGTACAAAATCGAGAGAGGCTAAAAATCACCTCTTTTTCCTTCTCTCGATCAGACACTTAGAAAAAAAACGGAAAAAAAAAATAAAAAATTGGATTTTTTCTAAGTACAAAATCGAGAGTGGCTAAAAATCACCTCTTTTTCCTTCTCTCGATCAGACACTTAGAAAAAAAACGGAAAAAAAAAAAAAAAAATTGGATTTTTTCTAAGTACAAAATCGAGAGTGGCTAAAAATCACCTCTTTTTCCTTCTCTCGATCAGACACTTCGAAAAAAAAATGGAAAAAAAAAAAAAAAATTGGATTTTTTCTAAGTACAAAATCAAGAGAGCCTAAAAATCACCTCTTTTTCCTTCTCTCGATCAGACACTTAGAAAAAAAACGGAAAAAAAAAAAAAAAAAATTTGGATTTTTTCTAAGTACAAAATCGAGAGAGGCTAAAAATCACCTCTTTTTCCTTCTCTCGATCAGACACTTAGAAAAAAAACGGAAAAAAAAAAAAAAAAAATTTGGATTTTTTCTAAGTACAAAATCGAGAGTGGCTAAAAATCACCTCTTTTTCCTTCTCTCGATCAGACACTTAGAAAAAAAAATGAAAAAAAAAAAAAAAAATTGGATTTTTTCTAAGTACAAAATCAAGAGAGGCTAAAAATCACCTCTTTTTCCTTCTCTCGATCAGACACTTAGAAAAAAAACGGAAAAAAAAAAAAAAAAAATTTGGATTTTTGCTAAGTACAAAATCGAGAGAGGCTAAAAATCACCTCTTTTTCCTTCTCTCGATCAGACACTTAGAAAAAAAACGGAAAAAAAAAAAAAAAAAATTTGGATTTTTTCTAAGTACAAAATCGAGAGTGGCTAAAAATCACCTCTTTTTCCTTCTCTCGATCAGACACTTAGAAAAAAAAATGAAAAAAAAAAAAAAAAATTGGATTTTTTCTAAGTACAAAATCGAGAGTGGCTAAAAATCACCTTTTTTTCCTTCTCTCGATCAGACACTTACAAAAAAAAAATGAAAAAAAAAAAAAAAATTGGATTTTTTCTAAGTACAAAATCAAGAGAGGCTAAAAATCACCTCTCTTTCCTTCTCTCGATCAGACACTTAGAAAAAAAACGGAAAAAAAAAAAAAAAAAATTTGGATTTTTTCTAAGTACAAAATCGAGAGAGGCTAAAAATCACCTCTTTTTCCTTCTCTCGATCAGACACTTAGAAAAAAAACGGAAAAAAAAAAAAAAAAAATTGGATTTTTTCTAAGTACAAAATCGAGAGAGGCTAAAAATCACCTCTTTTTCCTTCTCTCGATCAGACACTTAGAAAAAAAACGGAAAAAAAAAAAATATATATTTGGATTTTTTCTAAGTACAAAATCAAGAGAGGCTAAAAATCACCTCTTTTTCCTTCTCTCGATCAGACACTTAGAAAAAAAAATGAAAAAAAATTTGGATTTTTTCTAAGTACAAAATCGAGAGAGGCTAAAAATCACCTCTTTTTCCTTCTCTCGATCAGACACTTAGAAAAAAAACGGAAAAAAAAAAAAAAAAAAATTGGATTTTTTCTAAGTACAAAATCGAGAGTGGCTAAAAATCACCTCTTTTTCCTTCTCTCGATCAGACACTTAGAAAAAAAAATGAAAAAAAAAAAAAAAAAAATTGGATTTTTTCTAAGTACAAAATCAAAAGAGGCTAAAAATCACCTCTTTTTCCTTCTCTCGATCAGACACTTAGAAAAAAAACGGAAAAAAAAAAAAAAAAAATTTGGATTTTTTCTAAGTACAAAATCGAGAGTGGCTAAAAATCACCTCTTTTTCCTTCTCTCGATCAGACACTTAGAAAAAAAAATGAAAAAAAATTTGGATTTTTTCTAAGTACAAAATCGAGAGAGGCTAAAAATCACCTCTTTTTCCTTCTCTCGATCAGACACTTAGAAAAAAAACGGAAAAAAAAAAAAAAAATTTGGATTTTTTCTAAGTACAAAATCGAGAGTGGCTAAAAATCACCTCTTTTTCCTTCTCTCGATCAGACACTTAGAAAAAAAACGGAAAAAAAAAAAAAAAAAAAATTGGATTTTTTCTAAGTACAAAATCGAGAGTGGCTAAAAATCACCTCTTTTTCCTTCTCTCGATCAGACACTTAGAAAAAAAAATGAAAAAAAAAAAAAAAAAATCGGATTTTTTCTAAGTACAAAATCAAGAGAGCCTAAAAATCACCTCTTTTTCCTTCTCTCGATCAGACACTTAGAAAAAAAACGGAAAAAAAAAAAAAAAAAATTTGGATTTTTTCTAAGTACAAAATCGAGAGTGGCTAAAAATCACCTCTTTTTCCTTCTCTCGATCAGACACTTAGAAAAAAAAATGAAAAAAAAAAAAAAAAAATGGATTTTTTCTAAGTACAAAATCAAGAGAGGCTAAAAATCACCTCTTTTTCTTTCTCTCGATCAGACACTAAGAAAAAAAACGGAAAAAAAAAAAAAAAAAATTTGGATTTTTTCTAAGTACAAAATCGAGAGTGGCTAAAAATCACCTCTTTTTCCTTCTCTCGATCAGACACTTAGAAAAAAAAAAGAAAAAAAAAAAAAAAAAAATGGATTTTTTCTAAGTACAAAATCAAGAGAGGCTAAAAATCACCTCTTTTTCCTTCTCTCGATCAGACACTTAGAAAAAAAACCGAAAAAAAAAAAAAAAATTGGATTTTTTCTAAGTACAAAATCGAGAGAGGCTAAAAATCACCTCTTTTTCCTTCTCTCGATCAGACACTTAGAAAAAAAACGGAAAAAAAAAAAAAAAATTGGATTTTTTCTAAGTACAAAATCGAGAGTGGCTAAAAATCACCTCTTTTTCCTTCTCTCGATCAGACACTTAGAAAAAAAAATGAAAAAAAAAAAAAAAAATTGGATTTTTTCTAAGTACAAGATCGAGAGTGGCTAAAAATCACCTTTTTTTCCTTCTCTCGATCAGACACTTACAAAAAAAAAATGAAAAAAAAAAAAAAAAAATTGGATTTTTTCTAAGTACAAAATCAAGAGAGGCTAAAAATCACCTCTCTTTCCTTCTCTCGATCAGACACTTAGAAAAAAAACGGAAAAAAAAAAAAAAAAAATTTGGATTTTTTCTAAGTACAAAATCGAGAGAGGCTAAAAATCACCTCTTTTTCCTTCTCTCGATCAGACACTTAGAAAAAAAACGGAAAAAAAAAAAAAAAAAATTGGATTTTTTCTAAGTACAAAATCGAGAGAGGCTAAAAATCACCTCTTTTTCCTTCTCTCGATCAGACACTTAGAAAAAAAACGGAAAAAAAAATAAAAAATATTTGGATTTTTTCTAAGTACAAAATCAAGAGAGGCTAAAAATCACCTCTTTTTCCTTCTCTCGATCAGACACTTAGAAAAAAAAATGAAAAAAAATTTGGATTTTTTCTAAGTACAAAATCGAGAGAGGCTAAAAATCACCTCTTTTTCCTTCTCTCGATCAGACACTTAGAAAAAAAACGGAAAAAAAAAAAAAAAAAATTTGGATTTTTTTTAAGTACAAAATCGAGAGTGGCTAAAAATCACCTCTTTTTCCTTCTCTCGATCAGACACTTAGAAAAAAAATGAAAAAAAAAAAAAAAAAATTGGATTTTTTCTAAGTACAAAATCAAGAGAGGCTAAAAATCACCTCTTTTTCCTTCTCTCGATCAGACACTTAGAAAAAAAACGGAAAAAAAAAAAAAAAAATTTGGATTTTTTCTAAGTACAAAATCGAGAGTGGCTAAAAATCACCTCTTTTTCCTTCTCTCGATCAGACACTTAGAAAAAAAAATGAAAAAAAATTTGGATTTTTTCTAAGTACAAAATCGAGAGAGGCTAAAAATCACCTCTTTTTCCTTCTCTCGATCAGACACTTAGAAAAAAAACGGAAAAAAAAAAAAAAAATTTGGATTTTTTCTAAGTACAAAATCGAGAGTGGCTAAAAATCACCTCTTTTTCCTTCTCTCGATCAGACACTTAGAAAAAAAACGGAAAAAAAAAAAAAAAAAAAATTGGATTTTTTCTAAGTACAAAATCGAGAGTGGCTAAAAATCACCTCTTTTTCCTTCTCTCGATCAGACACTTCGAAAAAAAAATGAAAAAAAAAAAAAAAAAATCGGATTTTTTCTAAGTACAAAATCAAGAGAGCCTAAAAATCACCTCTTTTTCCTTCTCTCGATCAGACACTTAGAAAAAAAACGGAAAAAAAAAAAAAAAAAATTTGGATTTTTTCTAAGTACAAAATCGAGAGAGGCTAAAAATCCCCTCTTTTTCCTTCTCTCGATCAGACACTTAGAAAAAAAACGGAAAAAAAAAAAAATAAAATTTGGATTTTTTCTAAGTACAAAATCGAGAGTGGCTAAAAATCACCTCTTTTTCCTTCTCTCGATCAGACACTTAGAAAAAAAAAAGAAAAAAAAAAAAAAAATTGGATTTTTTCTAAGTACAAAATCAAGAGAGGCTAAAAATCACCTCTTTTTCTTTCTCTCGATCAGACACTAAGAAAAAAAACGGAAAAAAAAAAAAAAAAAATTTGGATTTTTTCTAAGTACAAAATCGAGAGTGGCTAAAAATCACCTCTTTTTCCTTCTCTCGATCAGACACTTAGAAAAAAAAATGAAAAAAAAAAAAAAAAAAAAGGATTTTTTCTAAGTACAAAATCAAGAGAGGCTAAAAATCACCTCTTTTTCCTTCTCTCGATCAGACACTTAGAAAAAAAACCGAAAAAAAAAAAAAAAATTGGATTTTTTCTAAGTACAAAATCGAGAGAGGCTAAAAATCACCTCTTTTTCCTTCTCTCGATCAGACACTTAGAAAAAAAACGGAAAAAAAAAAAAAAAAATTTGGATTTTTTCTAAGTACAAAATCGAGAGTGGCTAAAAATCACCTCTTTTTCCTTCTCTCGATCAGACACTTACAAAAAAAAATGAAAAAAAAAAAAAAAAAATTGGATTTTTTCTAAGTACAAAATCAAGAGAGCCTAAAAATCACCTCTTTTTCCTTCTCTCGATCAGACACTTAGAAAAAAAACGGAAAAAAAAAAAAAAAAAATTGGATTTTTTCTAAGTACAAAATCGAGAGAAGCTAAAAATCACCTCTTTTTCCATCTCTCGATCAGACACTTAGGGAAAAAAATGAAAAAAAAAAAAAAAAAATTGGATTTTTTCTAAGTACAAAATCAAAAGAGGCTAAAAATCACCTCTTTTTCCTTCTCTCGATCAGACACTTAGAAAAAAAAACTGAAAAAAAAAAAAAAAAAATTTGGATTTTTTCTAAGTACAAAATCGAGAGAGGCTAAAAATCACCTCTTTTTCCTTCCCTCGATCAGACACTTAGAAAAAAAACGGAAAAAAAATAAAAAAAAATTGGATTTTTTCTAAGTACAAAATCGAGAGTGGCTAAAAATCACCTCTTTTTCCTTCTCTCGATCAGACACTTAGAAAAAAAACGGAAAAAAAAAAAAAAAAATTGGATTTTTTCTAAGTACAAAATCGAGAGTGGCTAAAAATCACCTCTTTTTCCTTCTCTCGATCAGACACTTCGAAAAAAAAATGGAAAAAAAAAAAAAAAAATTGGATTTTTTCTAAGTACAAAATCAAGAGAGCCTAAAAATCACCTCTTTTTCCTTCTCTCGATCAGACACTTAGAAAAAAAACGGAAAAAAAAAAAAAAAAAATTTGGATTTTTTCTAAGTATAAAATCGAGAGAGGCTAAAAATCACCTCTTTTTCCTTCTCTCGATCAGACACTTAGAAAAAAAACGGAAAAAAAAAAAAAAAAAATTTGGATTTTTTCTAAGTACAAAATCGAGAGTGGCTAAAAATCACCTCTTTTTCCTTCTCTCGATCAGACACTTAGAAAAAAAAATGAAAAAAAAAAAAAAAAATTGGATTTTTTCTAAGTACAAAATCAAGAGAGGCTAAAAATCACCTCTTTTTCCTTCTCTCGATCAGACACTTAGAAAAAAAACGGAAAAAAAAAAAAAAAAAATTTGGATTTTTGCTAAGTACAAAATCGAGAGAGGCTAAAAATCACCTCTTTTTCCTTCTCTCGATCAGACACTTAGAAAAAAAACGGAAAAAAAAAAATAAAAAATTTGGATTTTTTCTAAGTACAAAATCGAGAGTGGCTAAAAATCACCTCTTTTTCCTTCTCTCGATCAGACACTTAGAAAAAAAAATGAAAAAAAAAAAAAAAAATTGGATTTTTTCTAAGTACAAAATCGAGAGTGGCTAAAAATCACCTTTTTTTCCTTCTCTCGATCAGACACTTACAAAAAAAAAATGAAAAAAAAAAAAAAAAAATTGGATTTTTTCTAAGTACAAAATCAAGAGAGGCTAAAAATCACCTCTCTTTCCTTCTCTCGATCAGACACTTAGAAAAAAAACGGAAAAAAAAAAAAAAAAAATTTGGATTTTTTCTAAGTACAAAATCGAGAGAGGCTAAAAATCACCTCTTTTTCCTTCTCTCGATCAGACACTTAGAAAAAAAACGGAAAAAAAAAAAAAAAAAATTGGATTTTTTCTAAGTACAAAATCGAGAGAGGCTAAAAATCACCTCTTTTTCCTTCTCTCGATCAGACACTTAGAAAAAAAACGGAAAAAAAAATATATATATTTGGATTTTTTCTAAGTAAAAAATCAAGAGAGGCTAAAAATCACCTCTTTTTCCTTCTCTCGATCAGACACTTAGAAAAAAAACGGAAAAAAAAAAAAAAAATTTGGATTTTTTCTAAGTACAAAATCGAGAGTGGCTAAAAATCACCTCTTTTTCCTTCTCTCGATCAGACACTTAGAAAAAAAAATGAAAAAAAATTTGGATTTTTTCTAAGTACAAAATCGAGAGAGGCTAAAAATCACCTCTTTTTCCTTCTCTCGATCAGACACTTAGAAAAAAAACGGGAAAAAAAAAAAAAAAATTGGATTTTTTGTAAGTACAAAATCGAGAGTGGCTAAAAATCACCTCTTTTTCCTTCTCTCGATCAGACACTTAGAAAAAAAAATGAAAAAAAAAAAAAAAAAATTTGGATTTTTTCTAAGTACAAAATCGAGAGAGGCTAAAAATCACCTCTTTTTCCTTCTCTCGATCAGACACTTAGAAAAAAAACGGAAAAAAAAAAAAAAAAAATTTGGATTTTTTCTAAGTACAAAATCGAGAGTGGCTAAAAATCACCTCTTTTTCCTTCTCTCGATCAGACACTTAGAAAAAAAACGGAAAAAAAAAAAAAAAAAATTTGGATTTTTTCTAAGTACAAAATCGAGAGAGGCTAAAAATCACCTCTTTTTCCTTCTCTCGATCAGACACTTAGAAAAAAAACGGAAAAAAAAAAAAAAAAAATTTGGATTTTTTCTAAGTACAAAATCGAGAGTGGCTAAAAATCACCTCTTTTTCCTTCTCTCGATCAGACACTTAGAAAAAAAAATGAAAAAAAAAAAAAAAAAATCGGATTTTTTCTAAGTACAAAATCAAGAGAGCCTAAAAATCACCTCTTTTTCCTTCTCTCGATCAGACACTTAGAAAAAAAACGGAAAAAAAAAAAAAAAAAATTTGGATTTTTTCTAAGTACAAAATCGAGAGAGGCTAAAAATCCCCTCTTTTTCCTTCTCTCGATCAGACACTAAGAAAAAAAATGGAAAAAAAAAAAAAAAAAATTTGGATTTTTTCTTAGTACAAAATCGAGAGTGGCTAAAAATCACCTCTTTTTCCTTCTCTCGATCAGACACTTAGAAAAAAAAATGAAAAAAAAAATAAAAAATTGGATTTTTTCTAAGTACAAAATCAAGAGAGGCTAAAAATCACCTCTTTTTCCTTCTCTCGATCAGACACTTAGAAAAAAAAATGAAAAAAAAAAAAAAAAAAATGGATTTTTTCTAAGTACAAAATCAAGAGAGGCTAAAAATCACCTCTTTTTCCTTCTCTCGATCAGACACTTAGAAAAAAAACCGAAAAAAAAAAAAAATTGGATTTTTTCTAAGTACAAAATCGAGAGAGGCTAAAAATCACCTCTTTTTCCTTCTCTCGATCAGACACTTAGAAAAAAAACGGAAAAAAAAATTAAAAAATTTGGATTTTTTCTAAGTACAAAATCGAGAGAGGCTAAAAATCACCTCTTTTTCCTTCTCTCGATCAGACACTTAGAAAAAAAACGGGAAAAAAAATGAAAAAAAATTTGGATTTTTTCTAAGTACAAAATCGAGAGAGGCTAAAAATCACCTCTTTTTCCTTCTCTCGATCAGACACTTAGAAAAAAAACGGAAAAAAAAAAAAAAAAAATTGGATTTTTTCTAAGTACAAAATCGAGAGTGGCTAAAAATCACCTCTTTTTCCTTCTCTCGATCAGACACTTAGAAAAAAAAAATAAAAAAAAAAATAAAAAATTGGATTTTTTCTAAGTACAAAATCAAGAGAGGCTAAAAATCACCTCTTTTTCCTTCTCTCGATCAGACACTTAGAAAAAAAACGGAAAAAAAAAAAAAAAAAATTTGGATTTTTTCTAAGTACAAAATCGAGAGAGGCTAAAAATCACCTCTTTTTCCTTCTCTCGATCAGACACTTAGAAAAAAAAAAGAAAAAAAAAAAAAAAAAATTGGATTTTTTCTAAGTACAAAATCAAAAGAGGCTAAAAATCACCTCTTTTTCCTTCTCTCGATCAGACACTTAGAAAAAAAACTGAAAAAAAAAAAAAAAAATTTGGATTTTTTCTAAGAACAAAATCGAGAGAGGCTAAAAATCACCTCTTTTTCCTTCTCTCGATCAGACACTTAGAAAAAAAACGGAAAAAAAAAAAAAAAATTTGGATTTTTTCTAAGTACAAAATCGAGAGTGGCTAAAAATCACCTCTTTTTCCTTCTCTCGATCAGACACTTAGAAAAAAACGGAAAAAAAAAAAAAAAAAAAATTGGATTTTTTCTAAGTACAAAATCGAGAGTGGCTAAAAATCACCTCTTTTTCCTTCTCTCGATCAGACACTTAGAAAAAAAAATGAAAAAAAAAAAAAAAATCGGATTTTTTCTAAGTACAAAATCAAGAGAGCCTAAAAATCACCTCTTTTTCCTTCTCTCGATCAGACACTTAGAAAAAAAACGGAAAAAAAAAAAAAAAAAATTTGGATTTTTTCTAAGTACAAAATCGAGAGAGGCTAAAAATCCCCTCTTTTTCCTTCTCTCGATCAGACACTTAGAAAAAAAACGGAAAAAAAAAAAAAAAAAATTTGGATTTTTTCTAAGTACAAAATCGAGAGTGGCTAAA
Source organism: Entelurus aequoreus (assembly GCF_033978785.1). Lineage (NCBI taxonomy): Eukaryota > Metazoa > Chordata > Actinopteri > Syngnathiformes > Syngnathidae > Entelurus > Entelurus aequoreus. The sequence continues at coordinate 37,494 of NW_026908019.1, read as the reverse complement.
AATCACCTCTTTTTCCTTCTCTCGATCAGACACTTAGAAAAAAAAATGAAAAAAAAAAAAAAAAATTGGATTTTTTCTAAGTACAAAATCAAGAGAGGCTAAAAATCACCTCTTTTTCTTTCTCTCGATCAGACACTAAGAAAAAAAACGGAAAAAAAAAAAAAAAAAATTTGGATTTTTTCTAAGTACAAAATCGAGAGTGGCTAAAAATCACCTCTTTTTCCTTCTCTCGATCAGACACTTAGAAAAAAAAATGAAAAAAAAAAAAAAAAAAATGGATTTTTTCTAAGTACAAAATCAAGAGAGGCTAAAAATCACCTCTTTTTCCTTCTCTCGATCAGACACTTAGAAAAAAAACCGAAAAAAAAAAAAAAAATTGGATTTTTTCTAAGTACAAAATCGAGAGAGGCTAAAAATCACCTCTTTTTCCTTCTCTCGATCAGACACTTAGAAAAAAAACGGAAAAAAAAAAAAAAAAAATTGGATTTTTTCTAAGTACAAAATCGAGAGTGGCTAAAAATCACCTCTTTTTCCTTCTCTCGATCAGACACTTAAAAAAAAAAAGAAAAAAAAAAAAAAAAATTGAATTTTTTCTAAGTACAAAATCGAGAGAGGCTAAAAATCACCTCTTTTTCCCTCTGTCGATCAGACACTTAGAAAAAAAACGGGAAAAAAAAAAAAAAAAAATTGGATTTTTTCTAAGTACAAAATCGAGAGAGGCTAAAAATCACCTCTTTTTACTTCTCTCGATCAGACACTTAGAAAAAAAACGGAAAAAAAAAAAAAAAAAATTTGGATTTTTTTTAAGTACAAAATCGAGAGTGGCTAAAAATCACCTCTTTTTCCTTCTCTCGATCAGACACTTAGAAAAAAAAATGAAAAAAAAAAAAAAAATTGGATTTTTTCTAAGTACAAAATCAAGAGAGGCTAAAAATCACCTCTTTTTCCTTCTCTCGATCAGACACTTAGAAAAAAAACGGAAAAAAAAAAAAAAAAAATTTGGATTTTTTCTAAGTACAAAATCGAGAGAGGCTAAAAATCACCTCTTTTTCCTTCTCTCGATCAGACACTTAGAAAAAAAACGGAAAAAAAAAAAAAAAAAATTGGATTTTTTCTAAGTACAAAATCGAGAGTGGCTAAAAATCACCTCTTTTTCCTTCTCTCGATCAGACACTTAGAAAAAAAAATGAAAAAAAAAAAAAAAAAATTGGATTTTTTCTAAGTACAAAATCAAGAGAGGCTAAAAATCACCTCTTTTTCCCTCTGTCGATCAGACACTTAGAAAAAAAACGGGAAAAAAAAAAAAAAAAATTGGATTTTTTCTAAGTACAAAATCGAGAGAGGCTAAAAATCACCTCTTTTTACTTCTCTCGATCAGACACTTAGAAAAAAAACGGAAAAAAAAAAAAAAAAAATTTGGATTTTTTCTAAGTACAAAATCGAGAGTGGCTAAAAATCACCTCTTTTTCCTTCTCTCGATCAGACACTTAGAAAAAAAAATGAAAAAAAAAAAAAAAATTGGATTTTTTCTAAGTACAAAATCAAGAGAGGCTAAAAATCACCTCTTTTTCCTTCTCTCGATCAGACACTTAGAAAAAAAACGGAAAAAAAAAAAAAAAAAATTTGGATTTTTTCTAAGTACAAAATCGAGAGAGGCTAAAAATCACCTCTTTTTCCTTCTCTCGATCAGACACTTAGAAAAAAAACGGAAAAAAAAAAAAAAAAAATTTGGATTTTTTCTAAGTACAAAATCGAGAGTGGCTAAAAATCACCTCTTTTTCCTTCTCTCGATCAGACACTTAGAAAAAAAAATGAAAAAAAAAAAAAAAAAATCGGATTTTTTCTAAGTACAAAATCAAGAGAGCCTAAAAATCACCTCTTTTTCCTTCTCTCGATCAGACACTTAGAAAAAAAACGGAAAAAAAAAAAAAAAAAATTTGGATTTTTTCTAAGTACAAAATCGAGAGAGGCTAAAAATCCCCTCTTTTTCCTTCTCTCGATCAGACACTAAGAAAAAAAATGGAAAAAAAAAAAAAAAAATTTGGATTTTTTCTTAGTACAAAATCGAGAGTGGCTAAAAATCACCTCTTTTTCCTTCTCTCGATCAGACACTTAGAAAAAAAAATGAAAAAAAAAAAAAAAAATTGGATTTTTTCTAAGTACAAAATCAAGAGAGGCTAAAAATCACCTCTTTTTCCTTCTCTCGATCAGACACTTAGAAAAAAAAATGAAAAAAAAAAAAAAAAAATGGATTTTTTCTAAGTACAAAATCAAGAGAGGCTAAAAATCACCTCTTTTTCCTTCTCTCGATCAGACACTTAGAAAAAAAACCGAAAAAAAAAAAAAAAATTGGATTTTTTCTAAGTACAAAATCGAGAGAGGCTAAAAATCACCTCTTTTTCCTTCTCTCGATCAGACACTTAGAAAAAAAACGGAAAAAAAAATTAAAAAATTTGGATTTTTTCTAAGTACAAAATCGAGAGAGGCTAAAAATCACCTCTTTTTCCTTCTCTCGATCAGACACTTAGAAAAAAAACGGGAAAAAAAATGAAAAAAAATTTGGATTTTTTCTAAGTACAAAATCGAGAGAGGCTAAAAATCACCTCTTTTTCCTTCTCTCGATCAGACACTTAGAAAAAAAACGGAAAAAAAAAAAAAAAAAATTGGATTTTTTCTAAGTACAAAATCGAGAGTGGCTAAAAATCACCTCTTTTTCCTTCTCTCGATCAGACACTTAGAAAAAAAAAAGAAAAAAAAAAATAAAAAATTGGATTTTTTCTAAGTACAAAATCAAGAGAGGCTAAAAATCACCTCTTTTTCCTTCTCTCGATCAGACACTTAGAAAAAAAACGGAAAAAAAAAAAAAAAAAATTTGGATTTTTTCTAAGTACAAAATCGAGAGAGGCTAAAAATCACCTCTTTTTCCTTCTCTCGATCAGACACTTAGAAAAAAAAAAGAAAAAAAAAAAAAAAAAATTGGATTTTTTCTAAGTACAAAATCAAAAGAGGCTAAAAATCACCTCTTTTTCCTTCTCTCGATCAGACACTTAGAAAAAAAACTGAAAAAAAAAAAAAAAAATTTGGATTTTTTCTAAGAACAAAATCGAGAGAGGCTAAAAATCACCTCTTTTTCCTTCTCTCGATCAGACACTTAGAAAAAAAACGGAAAAAAAAAATAAAAATTTGGATTTTTTCTAAGTACAAAATCGAGAGTGGCTAAAAATCACCTCTTTTTCCTTCTCTCGATCAGACACTTAGAAAAAAACGAAAAAAAAAAAAAAAAAAAAATTGGATTTTTTCTAAGTACAAAATCGAGAGTGGCTAAAAATCACCTCTTTTTCCTTCTCTCGATCAGACACTTAGAAAAAAAAATGAAAAAAAAAAAAAAAATCGGATTTTTTCTAAGTACAAAATCAAGAGAGCCTAAAAATCACCTCTTTTTCCTTCTCTCGATCAGACACTTAGAAAAAAAACGGAAAAAAAAAAAAAAAAAATTTGGATTTTTTCTAAGTACAAAATCGAGAGAGGCTAAAAATCCCCTCTTTTTCCTTCTCTCGATCAGACACTTAGAAAAAAAACGGAAAAAAAAAAAAAAAAAATTTGGATTTTTTCTAAGTACAAAATCGAGAGTGGCTAAAAATCACCTCTTTTTCCTTCTCTCGATCAGACACTTAGAAAAAAAAATGAAAAAAAAAAAAAAAAATTGGATTTTTTCTAAGTACAAAATCAAGAGAGGCTAAAAATCACCTCTTTTTCTTTCTCTCGATCAGACACTAAGAAAAAAAACGGAAAAAAAAAAAAAAAAATTTGGATTTTTTCTAAGTACAAAATCGAGAGTGGCTAAAAATCACCTCTTTTTCCTTCTCTCGATCAGACACTTAGAAAAAAAAATGAAAAAAAAAAAAAAAAAATGGATTTTTTCTAAGTACAAAATCAAGAGAGGCTAAAAATCACCTCTTTTTCCTTCTCTCGATCAGACACTTAGAAAAAAAACCGAAAAAAAAAAAAAAAATTGGATTTTTTCTAAGTACAAAATCGAGAGAGGCTAAAAATCACCTCTTTTTCCTTCTCTCGATCAGACACTTAGAAAAAAAACGGAAAAAAAAAAAAAAAAATTGGATTTTTTCTAAGTACAAAATCGAGAGTGGCTAAAAATCACCTCTTTTTCCTTCTCTCGATCAGACACTTAGAAAAAAAAAAGAAAAAAAAAAAAAAAAATTGAATTTTTTCTAAGTACAAAATCGAGAGAGGCTAAAAATCACCTCTTTTTACTTCTCTCGATCAGACACTTAGAAAAAAAACGGAAAAAAAAAAAAAAAAAATTTGGATTTTTTCTAAGTACAAAATCGAGAGTGGCTAAAAATCACCTCTTTTTCCTTCTCTCGATCAGACACTTAGAAAAAAAAATGAAAAAAAAAAAAAAAATTGGATTTTTTCTAAGTACAAAATCAAGAGAGGCTAAAAATCACCTCTTTTTCCTTCTCTCGATCAGACACTTAGAAAAAAAACGGAAAAAAAAAAAAAAAAAATTTGGATTTTTTCTAAGTACAAAATCGAGAGAGGCTAAAAATCACCTCTTTTTCCTTCTCTCGATCAGACACTTAGAAAAAAAACGGAAAAAAAAAAAAAAAAAATTTGGATTTTTTCTAAGTACAAAATCGAGAGTGGCTAAAAATCACCTCTTTTTCCTTCTCTCGATCAGACACTTAGAAAAAAAAATGAAAAAAAAAAAAAAAAATTGGATTTTTTCTAAGTACAAAATCAAGAGAGGCTAAAAATCACCTCTTTTTCCTTCTCTCGATCAGACACTTAGAAAAAAAAATGAAAAAAAAAAATAAAAAATTGGATTTTTTCTAAGTACAAAATCGAGAGAGGCTAAAAATCACCTCTTTTTCCTTCTCTCGATCAGACACTTAGAAAAAAAACGGAAAAAAAAAAAAAAAAAATTTGGATTTTTTCTAAGTACAAAATCGAGAGAGGCTAAAAATCACCTCTTTTTCCTTCTCTCGATCAGACACTTAGAAAAAAAACGGAGGAAAAAAAAAAAAAAATTGGATTTTTTTCTAAGTAAAAAATAGAGAGTGGCTAAAAATCACCTCTTTTTCCTTCTCTCGATCAGACACTTAGAAAAAAAAATGAAAAAAAAAAAAAAAAATTGGATTTTTTCTAAGTACAAAATCAAGAGAGGCTAAAAATCACCTCTTTTTCCTTCTCTCGATCAGACATTTAGAAAAAAAACGGAAAAAAAAAAAAAAAAATTCGGATTTTTTCTAAGTACAAAATCGAGAGTGGCTAAAAATCAACTCTTTTTCCTTCTCTCGATCAGACACTTAGAAAAAAAAATGAAAAAAAATTTGGATTTTTTCTAAGTACAAAATCGAGAGAGGCTAAAAATCACCTCTTTTTCCTTCTCTCGATCAGACACTTAGAAAAAAAACTGAAAAAAAAAAAAAAAAAATTTGGATTTTTTCTAAGTACAAAATCGAGAGTGGCTAAAAATCACCTCTTTATCCTTCTCTCGATCAGACACTTAGAAAAAAAACGGAAAAAAAAAAAAAAAAAATTTGGATTTTTTCTAAGTACAAAATCGAGAGTGGCTAAAAATCACCTCTTTTTCCTTCTCTCGATCAGACACTTAGAAAAAAAAATGAAAAAAAATTTGGATTTTTTCTAAGTACAAAATCGAGAGAGGCTAAAAATCACCTCTTTTTCCTTCTCTCGATCAGACACTTAGAAAAAAAACGGAACAAAAAAAAAAAAAAAATTGGATTTTTTCTAAGTACAAAATCGAGAGTGGCTAAAAATCACCTCTTTTTCCTTCTCTCGATCAGACACTTAGAAAAAAAAATGAAAAAAAAAAAAAAAAAATTGGATTTTTTCTAAGTACAAAATCAAGAGAGGCTAAAAATCACCTCTTTTTCCTTCTCTCGATCAGACACTAAGAAAAAAAACGGAAAAAAAAAAAAAAAAATTTGGATTTTTTCTAAGTACAAAATCGAGAGTGGCTAAAAATCACCTCTTTTTCCTTCTCTCGATCAGACACTTAGAAAAAAAAATGAAAAAAAATTTGGATTTTTTCTAAGTACAAAATCGAGAGAGGCTAAAAATCACCTCTTTTTCCTTCTCTCGATCAGACACTTAGAAAAAAAACGGAAAAAAAAAAAAAAAAAAATTGGATTTTTTCTAAGTACAAAATCGAGAGTGGCTAAAAATCACCTCTTTTTCCTTCTCTCGATCAGACACTTAGAAAAAAAAATGAAAAAAAAAAAAAAAAAATTGGATTTTTTCTAAGTACAAAATCAAGAGAGCCTAAAAATCACCTCTTTTTCCTTCTCTCGATCAGACACTTAGAAAAAAAACGGAAAAAAAAAAAAAAACATTTGGATTTTTTCTAAGTACAAAATCGAGAGAGGCTAAAAATCACCTCTTTTTCCTTCTCTCGATCAGACACTTAGAAAAAAAAAATAAAAAAAAATAAAAAAATTGGATTTTTTCTAAGTACAAAATCAAAAGAGGCTAAAAATCACCTCTTTTTCCTTCTCTCGATCAGACACTTAGAAAAAAAACTGAAAAAAAAAAAAAAAAAATTTGGATTTTTTCTAAGTACAAAATCGAGAGAGGCTAAAAATCACCTCTTTTTCCTTCTCTCGATCAGACACTTAGAAAAAAAACGGAAAAAAAAAAAAAAAAAATTGGATTTTTTCTAAGTACAAAATCGAGAGTGGCTAAAAATCACCTCTTTTTCCTTCTCTCGATCAGACACTTAGAAAAAAAACGGAAAAAAAAAAAAAAAAAAATGGATTTTTTCTAAGTACAAAATCGAGAGTGGCTAAAAATCACCTCTTTTTCCTTCTCTCGATCAGACACTTAGAAAAAAAAATGGAAAAAAAAAAAAAAAAATTGGATTTTTTCTAAGTACAAAATCAAGAGAGCCTAAAAATCACCTCTTTTTCCTTCTCTCGATCAGACACTTAGAAAAAAAAATGAAAAAAAAAAAAAAAAATTGGATTTTTTCTAAGTACAAAATCAAGAGAGGCTAAAAATCACCTCTTTTTCCTTCTCTCGATCAGACACTTAGAAAAAAAACGGAAAAAAAAAAAAAAAAATTTGGATTTTTGCTAAGTACAAAATCGAGAGAGGCTAAAAATCACCTCTTTTTCCTTCTCTCGATCAGACACTTAGAAAAAAAACCGAAAAAAAAAAAAAAAAAATTAGGATTTTTTCTAAGTACAAAATCACCTCTTTTTCCTTCTCTCGATCAGACACTTAGAAAAAAAAATGAAAAAAAAAAAAAAAATTGGATTTTTTCTAAGTACAAAATCGAGAGAGGCTAAAAATCACCTCTTTTTCCTTCTCTCGATCAGACACGGAAAAAAACGGAAAAAAAAGAAAAAAAAAATTTGGATTTTTTCTAAGTACAAAATCGAGAGTGGCTAAAAATCACCTCTTTTTCCTTCTCTCGATCAGACACTTAGAAAAAAAAATGAAAAAAAAAAAAAAAAAATTGGATTTTTTCTAAGTACAAAATCGAGAGAGGCTAAAAATCACCTCTTTTTCCTTCTCTCGATCAGACACTTAGAAAAAAAACGGAAAAAAAAAAAAAAAATTTGGATTTTTTCTAAGTACAAAATCGAGAGAGGCTAAAAATCACCTCTTTTTCCTTTTCTCGATCAGACACTTAGAAAAAAAACGGAAAAAAAAAAAAAAAAAATTTGGATTTTTTCTAAGTACAAAATCGAGAGAGGCTAAAAATCACCTCTTTTTCCTTCTCTCGATCAGACACTTAGAAAAAAAACGGAAAAAAAAAAAAAAAAATTGGATTTTTTCTAAGTACAAAATCGAGAGAGGCTAAAAATCACCTCTTTTTCCTTTTCTCGATCAGACACTTAGAAAAAAAATGGAAAAAAAAAAAAAAAAATTTGGATTTTTTCTAAGTACAAAATCGAGAGTGGCTAAAAATCACCTCTTTTTCCTTCTCTCGATCAGACACTTAGAAAAAAAAAAGAAAAAAAAAAAAAAAAAATTGGATTTTTTCTAAGTACAAAATCGAGAGAGGCTAAAAATCACCTCTTTTTCCTTCTCTCGATCAGACACTTAGAAAAAAAACGGAAAAAAAAAAAAAAAAATTGGATTTTTTCTAAGTACAAAATCGAGAGTGGCTAAAAATCACCTCTTTTTCCTTCTCTCGATCAGACACTTAGAAAAAAAACGGAAAAAAAAAAAAAAAAATTTGGATTTTTTCTAAGTACAAAATCGAGAGTGGCTAAAAATCACCTCTTTTTCCTTCTCTCGATCAGACACTTAGAAAAAAAAATGAAAAAAAAAAAAAAAAAAATTGCATTTTTTCTAAGTACAAAATCGAGAGAGGCTAAAAATCACCTCTTTTTCCTTCTCTCGATCAGACACTTAGAAAAAAAACGGAAAAAAAAAAAAAAAAAATTTGGATTTTTTCTAAGTACAAAATCGAGAGTGGCTAAAAATCACCTCTTTTTCCTTCTCTCGATCAGACACTTAGAAAAAAAAATGAAAAAAAAAAAAAAAAATTGGATTTTTTCTAAGTACAAAATCGAGAGAGGCTAAAATCACCTCTTTTTCCTTTTCTCGATCAGACACTTAGAAAAAAAATGGAAAAAAAAAAAAAAAAAATTTGGATTTTTTCTAAGTACAAAATCGAGAGTGGCTAAAAATCACCTCTTTTTCCTTCTCTCGATCAGACACTTAGAAAAAAAAATGAAAAAAAAAAAAAAAAATTGGATTTTTTCTAAGTACAAAATCGAGAGAGGCTAAAAATCACCTATTTTTCCTTCTCTCGATCAGACACTTAGAAAAAAAACGGAAAAAAAAAAAAAAAAAATTTGGATTTTTTCTAAGTACAAAATCGAGAGTGGCTAAAAATCACCTCTTTTTCCTTCTCTCGATCAGACACTTAGAAAAAAAACGGAAAAAAAAAAAAAAAAAAATTTGGATTTTTTCTAAGTACAAAATCGAGAGAGGCTAAAAATCACCTCTTTTTCCTTTTCTCGATCAGACACTTAGAAAAAAAACGGAAAAAAAAAAAAAAAAAATTGGATTTTTTCTAAGTACAAAATCGAGAGAGGCTAAAAATCACCTCTTTTTCCTTCTCTCGATCAGACACTTAGAAAAAAAACGGAAAAAAAAAAAAAAAAAATTTGGATTTTTTCTAAGTACAAAATCGAGAGTGGCTAAAAATCACCTCTTTTTCCTTCTCTCGATCAGACACTTAGGAAAAAAACGGAAAAAAAAGAAAAACAAAATTTGGATTTTTTCTAAGTACAAAATCGAGAGTGGCTAAAAATCACCTCTTTTTCCTTCTCTCGATCAGACACTTAGAAAAAAAAATGAAAAAAAAAAAAAAAAAATTGGATTTTTTCTAAGTACAAAATCGAGAGAGGCTAAAAATCACCTCTTTTTCCTTCTCTCGATCAGACACTTAGAAAAAAAACGGAAAAAAAAAAAAAAAAATTTGGATTTTTTCTAAGTACAAAATCGAGAGAGGCTAAAAATCACCTCTTTTTCCTTTTCTCGATCAGACACTTAGAAAAAAAACGGAAAAAAAAAAAAAAAAAATTTGGATTTTTTCTAAGTACAAAATCGAGAGAGGCTAAAAATCACCTCTTTTTCCTTCTCTCGATCAGACACTTAGAAAAAAAACGGAAAAAAAAAAATAAAAAATTTGGATTTTTTCTAAGTACAAAATCGAGAGTGGCTAAAAATCACCTCTTTTTCCTTCTCTCGATCAGACACTTAGAAAAAAAACGGAAAAAAAAAAAAAAAAAATTTGGATTTTTTCTAAGTACAAAATCGAGAGTGGCTAAAAATCACCTCTTTTTCCTTCTCTCGATCAGACACTTAGAAAAAAAAATGAAAAAAAAAAAAAAAAAATTGCATTTTTTCTAAGTACAAAATCGAGAGAGGCTAAAAATCACCTCTTTTTCCTTCTCTCGATCAGACACTTAGAAAAAAAACGGAAAAAAAAAAATAAAAAATTTGGATTTTTTCTAAGTACAAAATCGAGAGTGGCTAAAAATCACCTCTTTTTCCTTCTCTCGATCAGACACTTAGAAAAAAAACGGAAAAAAAAAAAAACAATTGGATTTTTTCTAAGTACAAAATCGAGAGAGGCTAAAAATCACCTCTTTTTCCTTTTCTCGATCAGACACTTAGAAAAAAAATGGAAAAAAAAAAAAAAAAATTTGGATTTTTTCTAAGTACAAAATCGAGAGTGGCTAAAAATCACCTCTTTTTCCTTCTCTCGATCAGACACTTAGAAAAAAAAATGAAAAAAAAAAAAAAAAATTGGATTTTTTCTAAGTACAAAATCGAGAGAGGCTAAAAATCACCTATTTTTCCTTCTCTCGATCAGACACTTAGAAAAAAAACGGAAAAAAAAAAAAAAAAAAATTGGATTTTTTCTTAGTACAAAATCGAGAGTGGCTAAAAATCACCTCTTTTTCCTTCTCTCGATCAGACACTTAGAAAAAAAACGGAAAAAAAAAAAAAAAAAAATTTGGATTTTTTCTAAGTACAAAATCGAGAGAGGCTAAAAATCACCTCTTTTTCCTTTTCTCGATCAGACACTTAGAAAAAAAACGGAAAAAAAAAAAAAAAAAATTTGGATTTTTTCTAAGTACAAAATCGAGAGAGGCTAAAAATCACCTCTTTTTCCTTCTCTCGATCAGACACTTAGAAAAAAAACGGAAAAAAAAAAAAAAAAAATTGGATTTTTTCTAAGTACAAAATCGAGAGAGGCTAAAAATCACCTCTTTTTCCTTCTCTCGATCAGACACTTAGAAAAAAAACGGAAAAAAAAAAAAAACAAATTTGGATTTTTTTAAGTACAAAATCGAGAGTGGCTAAAAATCACCTCTTTTTCCTTCTCTCGATCAGACACTTAGAAAAAAAACGGAAAAAAAAGAAAAAAACAATTTGGATTTTTTCTAAGTACAAAATCGAGAGTGGCTAAAAATCACCTCTTTTTCCTTCTCTCGATCAGACACTTAGAAAAAAAAATGAAAAAAAAAAAAAAAAAATTGGATTTTTTCTAAGTACAAAATCGAGAGAGGCTAAAAATCACCTCTTTTTCCTTCTCTCGATCAGACACTTAGAAAAAAAACGGAAAAAAAAAAAAAAAAATTTGGATTTTTTCTAAGTACAAAATCGAGAGAGGCTAAAAATCACCTCTTTTTCCTTTTCTCGATCAGACACTTAGAAAAAAAACGGAAAAAAAAAAAAAAAAAATTTGGATTTTTTCTAAGTACAAAATCGAGAGAGGCTAAAAATCACCTCTTTTTCCTTCTCTCGATCAGACACTTAGAAAAAAAACGGAAAAAAAAAAATAAAAAATTTGGATTTTTTCTAAGTACAAAATCGAGAGTGGCTAAAAATCACCTCTTTTTCCTTCTCTTGATCAGACACTTAGAAAAAAAACGGAAAAAAAAAAAAAAAAAATTTGGATTTTTTCTAAGTACAAAATCGAGAGAGGCTAAAAATCACCTCTTTTTCCTTTTCTCGATCAGACACTTAGAAAAAAAAATGAAAAAAAAAAAAAAAAATTGGATTTTTTCTAAGTACAAAATCGAGAGAGGCTAAAAATCACCTCTTTTTCCTTCTCTCGATCAGACACTTAGAAAAAAAACGGGAAAAAAAAAAAAAAAAATTTGGATTTTTTCTAAGTACAAAATCGAGAGTGGCTAAAAATCACCTCTTTTTCCTTCTCTCGATCAGACACTTAGAAAAAAAACGGAAAAAAAAAAAAAAAAAATTGGATTTTTTCTAAGTACAAAATCGAGAGAGGCTAAAAATCACCTCTTTTTCCTTTTCTCGATCAGACACTTAGAAAAAAAATGGAAAAAAAAAAAAAAAAATTTGGATTTTTTCTAAGTACAAAATCGAGAGTGGCTAAAAATCACCTCTTTTTCCTTCTCTCGATCAGACACTTAGAAAAAAAAATGAAAAAAAAAAAAAAAAAATTGGATTTTTTCTAAGTACAAAATCGAGAGAGGCTAAAAATCACCTCTTTTTCCTTCTCTCGATCAGACACTTAGAAAAAAAACGGAAAAAAAAAAAAAAAAAAATTGGATTTTTTCTAAGTACAAAATCGAGAGTGGCTAAAAATCACCTCTTTTTCCTTCTCTCGATCAGACACTTAGAAAAAAAACGGAAAAAAAAAAAAAAAAAATTTGGATTTTTTCTAAGTACAAAATCGAGAGTGGCTAAAAATCACCTCTTTTTCCTTCTCTCGATCAGACACTTAGAAAAAAAAATGAAAAAAAAAAAAAAAAAAATTGCATTTTTTCTAAGTACAAAATCGAGAGAGGCTAAAAATCACCTCTTTTTCCTTCTCTCGATCAGACACTTAGAAAAAAAACGGAAAAAAAAAAAAAAAAAAATTGGATTTTTTCTAAGTACAAAATCGAGAGTGGCTAAAAATCACCTCTTTTTCCTTCTCTCGATCAGACACTTAGAAAAAAAAATGAAAAAAAAAAAAAAAATTGGATTTTTTCTAAGTACAAAATCGAGAGAGGCTAAAAATCACCTCTTTTTCCTTCTCTCGATCAGACACTTAGAAAAAAAACGGAAAAAAAAAAATAAAAAATTTGGATTTTTTCTAAGTACAAAATCGAGAGTGGCTAAAAATCACCTCTTTTTCCTTCTCTCGATCAGACACTTAGAAAAAAAAATGAAAAAAAAAAAAAAAAAAATTGCATTTTTTCTAAGTACAAAATCGAGAGAGGCTAAAAATCACCTCTTTTTCCTTCTCTCGATCAGACACTTAGAAAAAAAACGGAAAAAAAAAAAAAAAAAATTTGGATTTTTTCTAAGTACAAAATCGAGAGTGGCTAAAAATCACCTCTTTTTCCTTCTCTCGATCAGACACTTAGAAAAAAAACGGAAAAAAAAAAAAAAAAAATTGGATTTTTTCTAAGTACAAAATCGAGAGAGGCTAAAAATCACCTCTTTTTCCTTTTCTCGATCAGACACTTAGAAAAAAAATGGAAAAAAAAAAAAAAAAATTTGGATTTTTTCTAAGTACAAAATCGAGAGTGGCTAAAAATCACCTCTTTTTCCTTCTCTCGATCAGACACTTAGAAAAAAAAAAGAAAAAAAAAAAAAAAAAAATTGGATTTTTTCTAAGTACAAAATCGAGAGAGGCTAAAAATCACCTCTTTTTCCTTCTCTCGATCAGACACTTAGAAAAAAAAACGGAAAAAAAAAAAAAAAAAATTGGATTTTTTCTAAGTACAAAATCGAGAGTGGCTAAAAATCACCTCTTTTTCCTTCTCTCGATCAGACACTTAGAAAAAAAACGGAAAAAAAAAAAAAAAAATTTGGATTTTTTCTAAGTACAAAATCGAGCGAGGCTAAAAATCACCTCTTTTTCCTTTTCTCGATCAGACACTTAGAAAAAAAACGGAAAAAAATAAATAAAAAATTTGGATTTTTTCTAAGTACAAAATCGAGAGTGGCTAAAAATCACCTCTTTTTCCTTCTCTTGATCAGACACTTAGAAAAAAAACGGAAAAAAAAAAAAAAAAAATTTGGATTTTTTCTAAGTACAAAATCGAGAGAGGCTAAAAATCACCTCTGACACTTAGAAAAAAAAATGAAAAAAAAAAAAAAAAATTGGATTTTTTCTAAGTACAAAATCGAGAGAGGCTAAAAATCACCTCTTTTTCCTTCTCTCGATCAGACACTTAGAAAAAAAACGGGAAAAAAAAAAAAAAAATTTGGATTTTTTCTAAGTACAAAATCGAGAGTGGCTAAAAATCACCTCTTTTTCCTTCTCTCGATCAGACACTTAGAAAAAAAACGGAAAAAAAAAAAAAAAAAATTGGATTTTTTCTAAGTACAAAATCGAGAGAGGCTAAAAATCACCTCTTTTTCCTTTTCTCGATCAGACACTTAGAAAAAAAATGGAAAAAAAAAAAAAAATTTGGATTTTTTCTAAGTACAAAATCGAGAGTGGCTAAAAATCACCTCTTTTTCCTTCTCTCGATCAGACACTTAGAAAAAAAAATGAAAAAAAAAAAAAAAAATTGGATTTTTTCTAAGTACAAAATCGAGAGAGGCTAAAAATCACCTCTTTTTCCTTCTCTCGATCAGACACTTAGAAAAAAAACGGAAAAAAAAAAAAAAAAAATTTGGATTTTTTCTAAGTACAAAATCGAGAGTGGCTAAAAATCACCTCTTTTTCCTTCTCTCGATCAGACACTTAGAAAAAAAACGGAAAAAAAAAAAAAAAAAAATTTGGATTTTTTCTAAGTACAAAATCGAGAGTGGCTAAAAATCACCTCTTTTTCCTTCTCTCGATCAGACACTTAGAAAAAAAATGAAAAAAAAAAAAAAAAAAATTGCATTTTTTCTAAGTACAAAATCGAGAGAGGCTAAAAATCACCTCTTTTTCCTTCTCTCGATCAGACACTTAGAAAAAAAACGGAAAAAAAAAAAAAAAAAATTGGATTTTTTCTAAGTACAAAATCGAGAGTGGCTAAAAATCACCTCTTTTTCCTTCTCTCGATCAGACACTTAGAAAAAAAAATGAAAAAAAAAAAAAAAAATTGGATTTTTTCTAAGTACAAAATCGAGAGAGGCTAAAAATCACCTCTTTTTCCTTCTCTCGATCAGACACTTAGAAAAAAAACGGAAAAAAAAAAATAAAAAATTTGGATTTTTTCTAAGTACAAAATCGAGAGTGGCTAAAAATCACCTCTTTTTCCTTCTCTCGATCAGACACTTAGAAAAAAAAATGAAAAAAAAAAAAAAAAAAATTGCATTTTTTCTAAGTACAAAATCGAGAGAGGCTAAAAATCACCTCTTTTTCCTTCTCTCGATCAGACACTTAGAAAAAAAACGGAAAAAAAAAAAAAAAAAATTTGGATTTTTTCTAAGTACAAAATCGAGAGTGGCTAAAAATCACCTCTTTTTCCTTCTCTCGATCAGACACTTAGAAAAAAAACGGAAAAAAAAAAAAAAAAAATTGGATTTTTTCTAAGTACAAAATCGAGAGAGGCTAAAAATCACCTCTTTTTCCTTTTCTCGATCAGACACTTAGAAAAAAAATGGAAAAAAAAAAAAAAAATTTGGATTTTTTCTAAGTACAAAATCGAGAGTGGCTAAAAATCACCTCTTTTTCCTTCTCTCGATCAGACACTTAGAAAAAAAATGAAAAAAAAAAAAAAAAAATTGGATTTTTTCTAAGTACAAAATCGAGAGAGGCTAAAAATCACCTCTTTTTCCTTCTCTCGATCAGACACTTAGAAAAAAAACGGAAAAAAAAAAAAAAAAAATTGGATTTTTTCTAAGTACAAAATCGAGAGTGGCTAAAAATCACCTCTTTTTCCTTCTCTCGATCAGACACTTAGAAAAAAAACGGAAAAAAAAAAAAAAAAAATTTGGATTTTTTCTAAGTACAAAATCGAGAGTGGCTAAAAATCACCTCTTTTTCCTTCTCTCGATCAGACACTTAGAAAAAAAAATGAAAAAAAAAAAAAAAAAAATTGCATTTTTTCTAAGTACAAAATCGAGAGAGGCTAAAAATCACCTCTTTTTCCTTCTCTCGATCAGACACTTAGAAAAAAAACGGAAAAAAAAAAAAAAAAATTTGGATTTTTTCTAAGTACAAAATCGAGAGTGGCTAAAAATCACCTCTTTTTCCTTCTCTCGATCAGACACTTAGAAAAAAAAATGAAAAAAAAAAAAAAAATTGGATTTTTTCTAAGTACAAAATCGAGAGAGGCTAAAAATCACCTCTTTTTCCTTCTCTCGATCAGACACTTAGAAAAAAAACGGAAAAAAAAAAAAAAAAAAATTGGATTTTTTCTAAGTACAAAATCGAGAGTGGCTAAAAATCACCTCTTTTTCCTTCTCTCGATCAGACACTTAGAAAAAAAAATGAAAAAAAAAAAAAAAAATTGCATTTTTTCTAAGTACAAAATCGAGAGAGGCTAAAAATCACCTCTTTTTCCTTCTCTCGATCAGACACTTAGAAAAAAAACGGAAAAAAAAAAAAAAAAATTTGGATTTTTTCTAAGTACAAAATCGAGAGTGGCTAAAAATCACCTCTTTTTCCTTCTCTCGATCAGACACTTAGAAAAAAAAACGGAAAAAAAAAATAAAAAATTGGATTTTTTCTAAGTACAAAATCGAGAGAGGCTAAAAATCACCTCTTTTTCCTTTTCTCGATCAGACACTTAGAAAAAAAATGGAAAAAAAAAAAAAAAAAAATTGGATTTTTTCTAAGTACAAAATCGAGAGTGGCTAAAAATCACCTCTTTTTCCTTCTCTCGATCAGACACTTAGAAAAAAAAATGAAAAAAAAAAAAAAAAAATTGGATTTTTTCTAAGTACAAAATCGAGAGAGGCTAAAAATCACCTCTTTTTCCTTCTCTCGATCAGACACTTAGAAAAAAAACGGAAAAAAAAAAAAAAAAAATTGGATTTTTTCTAAGTACAAAATCGAGAGTGGCTAAAAATCACCTCTTTTTCCTTCTCTCGATCAGACACTTAGAAAAAAAACGGAAAAAAAAAAAAAAAAAAATTTGGATTTTTTCTAAGTACAAAATCGAGAGTGGCTAATAATCACCTCTTTTTTCCTTCTCTCGATCAGACACTTAGAAAAAAAAATGAAAAAAAAAAAAAAAAATTGCATTTTTTCTAAGTACAAAATCGAGAGAGGCTAAAAATCACCTCTTTTTCCTTCTCTCGATCAGACACTTAGAAAAAAAACGGAAAAAAAAAAAAAAAAAAATTGGATTTTTTCTAAGTACAAAATTGAGAGTGGCTAAAAATCACCTCTTTTTCCTTCTCTCGATCAGACACTTAGAAAAAAAACGGAAAAAAAAAAAAAAAATTGGATTTTTTCTAAGTACAAAATCGAGAGAGGCTAAAAATCACCTCTTTTTCCTTTTCTCGATCAGACACTTAGAAAAAAAATGGAAAAAAAAAAATAAAAAATTTGGATTTTTTCTAAGTACAAAATCGAGAGTGGCTAAAAATCACCTCTTTTTCCTTCTCTCGATCAGACACTTAGAAAAAAAAAAGAAAAAAAAAAAAAAATTGGATTTTTTCTAAGTACAAAATCGAGAGAGGCTAAAAATCACCTCTTTTTCCTTCTCTCGATCAGACACTTAGAAAAAAAACGGAAAAAAAAAAAAAAAAAATTGGATTTTTTCTAAGTACAAAATCGAGAGTGGCTAAAAATCACCTCTTTTTCCTTCTCTCGATCAGACACTTAGAAAAAAAACGGAAAAAAAAACAAAAAACATTTGGATTTTTTCTAAGTACAAAATCGAGAGTGGCTAAAAATCACCTCTTTTTCCTTCTCTCGATCAGACACTTAGAAAAAAAAATGAAAAAAAAAAAAAAAAAATTGCATTTTTTCTAAGTACAAAATCGAGAGAGGCTAAAAATCACCTCTTTTTCCTTCTCTCGATCAGACACTTAGAAAAAAAACGGAAAAAAAAAAAAAAAAAATTTGGATTTTTTCTAAGTACAAAATCGAGCGAGGCTAAAAATCACCTCTTTTTCCTTTTCTCGATCAGACACTTAGAAAAAAAACGGGAAAAAAAAAAAAAAAAATTTGGATTTTTTCTAAGTACAAAATCGAGAGAGGCTAAAAATCACCTCTTTTTCCTTCTCTCGATCAGACACTTAGAAAAAAAACGGAAAAAAAAAAAAAAAAAATTGGATTTTTTCTAAGTACAAAATCGAGAGTGGCTAAAAATCACCTCTTTTTCCTTCTCTCGATCAGACACTTAGAAAAAAAACGGAAAAAAAAAAAAAAAAAATTTGGATTTTTTCTAAGTACAAAATCGAGAGAGGCTAAAAATCACCTCTTTTTCCTTCTCTCGATCAGACACTTAGAAAAAAAAAGAAAAAAAAAAAAAAAAATTGGATTTTTTCTAAGTACAAAATCGAGAGAGGCTAAAAATCACCTCTTTTTCCTTCTCTCGATCAGACACTTAGAAAAAAAACGGAAAAAAAAAAAAAAAAAATTTGGATTTTTTCTAAGTACAAAATCGAGAGTGGCTAAAAATCACCTCTTTTTCCTTCTCTCGATCAGACACTTAGGAAAAAAACGGAAAAAAAAAAAAAAAAAAATTGGATTTTTTCTAAGTACAAAATCGAGAGAGGCTAAAAATCACCTCTTTTTCCTTTTCTCGATCAGACACTTAGAAAAAAAATGGAAAAAAAAAAAAAAAAATTTGGATTTTTTCTAAGTACAAAATCGAGAGTGGCTAAAAATCACCTCTTTTTCCTTCTCTCGATCAGACACTTAGAAAAAAAAATGAAAAAAAAAAAAAAAAATTGGATTTTTTCTAAGTACAAAATCGAGAGAGGCTAAAAATCACCTCTTTTTCCTTCTCTCGATCAGACACTAAAAAAAAAACGGAAAAAAAAAAAAAAAAAATTGGATTTTTTCTAAGTACAAAATCGAGAGTGGCTAAAAATCACCTCTTTTTCCTTCTCTCGATCAGACACTTAGAAAAAAAAAGGAAAAAAAAAAAAAAAAATTTGGATTTTTTCTAAGTACAAAATCGAGAGTGGCTAAAAATCACCTCTTTTTCCTTCTCTCGATCAGACACTTAGAAAAAAAAATGAAAAAAAAAAAAAAAAATTTGCATTTTTTCTAAGTACAAAATCGAGAGAGGCTAAAAATCACCTCTTTTTCCTTCTCTCGATCAGACACTTAGAAAAAAAACGGAAAAAAAAAAAAAATAAATTTGGATTTTTTCTAAGTACAAAATCGAGAGTGGCTAAAAATCACCTCTTTTTCCTTCTCTCGATCAGACACTTAGAAAAAAAAATGAAAAAAAAAAAAAAAATTGGATTTTTTCTAAGTACAAAATCGAGAGAGGCTAAAAATCACCTCTTTTTCCTTCTCTCGATCAGACACTTAGAAAAAAAACGGAAAAAAAAAAAATAAAATTTGGATTTTTTCTAAGTACAAAATCGAGAGTGGCTAAAAATCACCTATTTTTCCTTCTCTCGATCAGACACTTAGAAAAAAAAATGAAAAAAAAAAAAAAAAAATTGCATTTTTTCTAAGTACAAAATCGAGAGAGGCTAAAAATCACCTCTTTTTCCTTCTCTCGATCAGACACTTAGAAAAAAAACGGAAAAAAAAAAAAAAAAATTTGGATTTTTTCTAAGTACAAAATCGAGAGTGGCTAAAATCACCTCTTTTTCCTTCTCTCGATCAGACACTTAGAAAAAAAAATGAAAAAAAAAAAAAAAATTGGATTTTTTCTAAGTACAAAATCGAGAGAGGCTAAAAATCACCTATTTTTCCTTCTCTCCATCAGACACTTAGAAAAAAAACGGAAAAAAAAAAAAAAAAAATTTGGATTTTTTCTAAGTACAAAATCGAGAGTGGCTAAAAATCACCTCTTTTTCCTTCTCTCGATCAGACACTTAGAAAAAAAACGGAAAAAAAAAAAAAAAAAAAATTGGATTTTTTCTAAGTACAAAATCGAGAGAGGCTAAAAATCACCTCTTTTTCCTTTTCTCGATCAGACACTTAGAAAAAAAACGGAAAAAAAAAAAAAAAAATTTGGATTTTTTCTAAGTACAAAATCGAGAGAGGCTAAAAATCACCTCTTTTTCCTTCTCTCGATCAGACACTTAGAAAAAAAACGGAAAAAAAAAAAAAAAATTTGGATTTTTTCTAAGTACAAAATCGAGAGTGGCTAAAAATCACCTCTTTTTCCTTCTCTCGATCAGACACTTAGAAAAAAAACGGAAAAAAAAAAAAAAAAAAATTGGATTTTTTCTAAGTACAAAATCGAGAGTGGCTAAAAATCACCTCTTTTTCCTTCTCTCGATCAGACACTTAGAAAAAAAAATGAAAAAAAAAAAAAAAAAATTGCATTTTTTCTAAGTACAAAATCGAGAGAGGCTAAAAATCACCTCTTTTTCCTTCTCTCGATCAGACACTTAGAAAAAAAACGGAAAAAAAAAAAAAAAAAATTTGGATTTTTTCTAAGTACAAAATCGAGAGTGGCTAAAAATCACCTCTTTTTCCTTCTCTCGATCAGACACTTAGAAAAAAAAATGAAAAAAAAAAAAAAAATTGGATTTTTTCTAAGTACAAAATCGAGAGAGGCTAAAAATCACCTCTTTTTCCTTCTCTCGATCAGACACTTAGAAAAAAAACGGAAAAAAAAAAAAAAAAAATTTGGATTTTTTCTAAGTACAAAATCGAGAGTGGCTAAAAATCACCTCTTTTTCCTTCTCTCGATCAGACACTTAGAAAAAAAAATGAAAAAAAAAAAAAAAAAATTGCATTTTTTCTAAGTACAAAATCGAGAGAGGCTAAAAATCACCTCTTTTTCCTTCTCTCGATCAGACACTTAGAAAAAAAACGGAAAAAAAAAAAAAAAAAATTTGGATTTTTTCTAAGTACAAAATCGAGAGTGGCTAAAAATCACCTCTTTTTCCTTCTCTCGATCAGACACTTAGAAAAAAAACGGAAAAAAAAAAAAAAAAAATTGGATTTTTTCTAAGTACAAAATCGAGAGAGGCTAAAAATCACCTCTTTTTCCTTTTCTCGATCAGACACTTAGAAAAAAAATGGAAAAAAAAAAAAAAAATTTGGATTTTTTCTAAGTACAAAATCGAGAGTGGCTAAAAATCACCTCTTTTTCCTTCTCTCGATCAGACACTTAGAAAAAAAAATGAAAAAAAAAAAAAAAAATTGGATTTTTTCTAAGTACAAAATCGAGAGAGGCTAAAAATCACCTCTTTTTCCTTCTCTTGATCAGACACTTAGAAAAAAAACGGAAAAAAAAAAAAAAAAATTTGGATTTTTTCTAAGTACAAAATCGAGAGAGGCTAAAAATCACCTCTTTTTCCTTTTCTCGATCAGACACTTAGAAAAAAAAAGAAAAAAAAAAAAAAAAAATTGGATTTTTTCTAAGTACAAAATCGAGAGAGGCTAAAAATCACCTCTTTTTCCTTCTCTCGATCAGACACTTAGAAAAAAAACGGAAAAAAAAAAAAAAAAAATTTGGATTTTTTCTAAGTACAAAATTGAGAGTGGCTAAAAATCACCTCTTTTTCCTTCTCTCGATCAGACACTTAGAAAAAAAACGGAAAAAAAAAAAAAAAATTGGATTTTTTCTAAGTACAAAATCGAGAGAGGCTAAAAATCACCTCTTTTTCCTTTTCTCGATCAGACACTTAGAAAAAAAATGGAAAAAAAAAAAAAAAAAATTTGGATTTTTTCTAAGTACAAAATCGAGAGTGGCTAAAAATCACCTCTTTTTCCTTCTCTCGATCAGACACTTAGAAAAAAAAATGAAAAAAAAAAAAAAAAAATTGGATTTTTTCTAAGTACAAAATCGAGAGAGGCTAAAAATCACCTCTTTTTCCTTCTCTCGATCAGACACTTAGAAAAAAAACGGAAAAAAAAAAAAAAAAATTTGGATTTTTTCTAAGTACAAAATCGAGAGTGGCTAAAAATCACCTCTTTTTCCTTCTCTCGATCAGACACTTAGAAAAAAAACGGAAAAAAAAAAAAAAAAATTTGGATTTTTTCTAAGTACAAAATCGAGAGTGGCTAAAAATCACCTCTTTTTCCTTCTCTCGATCAGACACTTAGAAAAAAAATGAAAAAAAAAAAAAAAAAAATTGCATTTTTTCTAAGTACAAAATCGAGAGAGGCTAAAAATCACCTCTTTTTCCTTCTCTCGATCAGACACTTAAAAAAAAAACGGAAAAAAAAAAAAAAAAAATTGGATTTTTTCTAAGTACAAAATCGAGAGTGGCTAAAAATCACCTCTTTTTCCTTCTCTCGATCAGACACTTAGAAAAAAAAATGAAAAAAAAAAAAAAAATTGGATTTTTTCTAAGTACAAAATCGAGAGAGGCTAAAAATCACCTCTTTTTCCTTCTCTCGATCAGACACTTAGAAAAAAAACGGAAAAAAAAAATAAAAAATTTGGATTTTTTCTAAGTACAAAATCGAGAGTGGCTAAAAATCACCTCTTTTTCCTTCTCTCGATCAGACACTTAGAAAAAAAAATGAAAAAAAAAACCAAAAAAATTGCATTTTTTCTAAGTACAAAATCGAGAGAGGCTAAAAATCACCTCTTTTTCCTTCTCTCGATCAGACACTTAGAAAAAAAACGGAAAAAAAAAAAAAAAAATTTGGATTTTTTCTAAGTACAAAATCGAGAGTGGCTAAAAATCACCTCTTTTTCCTTCTCTCGATCAGACACTTAGAAAAAAAACGGAAAAAAAAAAAAAAAAAATTGGATTTTTTCTAAGTACAAAATCGAGAGAGGCTAAAAATCACCTCTTTTTCCTTTTCTCGATCAGACACTTAGAAAAAAAATGGAAAAAAAAAAAAAAAAATTTGGATTTTTTCTAAGTACAAAATCGAGAGTGGCTAAAAATCACCTCTTTTTCCTTCTCTCGATCAGACACTTAGAAAAAAAAAAGAAAAAAAAAAAATAATAATTGGATTTTTTCTAAGTACAAAATCGAGAGAGGCTAAAAATCACCTCTTTTTCCTTCTCTCGATCAGACACTTAGAAAAAAAACGGAAAAAAAAAAAAAAAAATTGGATTTTTTCTAAGTACAAAATCGAGAGTGGCTAAAAATCACCTCTTTTTCCTTCTCTCGATCAGACACTTAGAAAAAAAACGGAAAAAAAAAAAAAAAAATTTGGATTTTTTCTAAGTACAAAATCGAGAGTGGCTAAAAATCACCTCTTTTTCCTTCTCTCGATCAGACACTTAGAAAAAAAAATGAAAAAAAAAAAAAAAAAAAATTGCATTTTTTCTAAGTACAAAATCGAGAGAGGCTAAAAATCACCTCTTTTTCCTTCTCTCGATCAGACACTTAGAAAAAAAACGGAAAAAAAAAAATAAAAAATTTGGATTTTTTCTAAGTACAAAATCGAGAGTGGCTAAAAATCACCTCTTTTTCCTTCTCTCGATCAGACACTTAGAAAAAAAAATGAAAAAAAAAAAAAAAATTGGATTTTTTCTAAGTACAAAATCGAGAGAGGCTAAAAATCACCTCTTTTTCCTTCTCTCGATCAGACACTTAGAAAAAAAACGGAAAAAAAAAAAAAAAAAATTTGGATTTTTTCTAAGTACAAAATCGAGAGTGGCTAAAAATCACCTCTTTTTCCTTCTCTCGATCAGACACTTAGAAAAAAAAATGAAAAAAAAAAAAAAAAAATTGCATTTTTTCTAAGTACAAAATCGAGAGAGGCTAAAAATCACCTCTTTTTCCTTCTCTCGATCAGACACTTAGAAAAAAAACGGAAAAAAAAAAAAAAAAAATTTGGATTTTTTCTAAGTACAAAATCGAGAGTGGCTAAAAATCACCTCTTTTTCCTTCTCTCGATCAGACACTTAGAAAAAAAACGGAAAAAAAAAAAAAAAAATTGGATTTTTTCTAAGTACAAAATCGAGAGAGGCTAAAAATCACCTCTTTTTCCTTTTCTCGATCAGACACTTAGAAAAAAAATGGAAAAAAAAAAAAAAAAAAATTGGATTTTTTCTAAGTACAAAATCGAGAGTGGCTAAAAATCACCTCTTTTTCCTTCTCTCGATCAGACACTTAGAAAAAAAAAAGAAAAAAAAAAAAAAAAAATTGGATTTTTTCTAAGTACAAAATCGAGAGAGGCTAAAAATCACCTCCTTTTCCTTCTCTCGATCAGACACTTAGAAAAAAAACGGAAAAAAAAAAAAAAAAAAATTGGATTTTTTCTAAGTACAAAATCGAGAGTGGCTAAAAATCACCTCTTTTTCCTTCTCTCGATCAGACACTTAGAAAAAAAACGGAAAAAAAAAAAAAAAATTTGGATTTTTTCTAAGTACAAAATCGAGAGTGGCTAAAAATCACCTCTTTTTTCCTTCTCTCGATCAGACACTTAGAAAAAAAAATGAAAAAAAAAATAAAAAAATTGCATTTTTTCTAAGTACAAAATCGAGAGAGGCTAAAAATCACCTCTTTTTCCTTCTCTCGATCAGACACTTAGAAAAAAAACGGAAAAAAAAAAAAAAAAAATTGGATTTTTTCTAAGTACAAAATCGAGAGTGGCTAAAAATCACCTCTTTTTCCTTCTCTCGATCAGACACTTAGAAAAAAAACGGAAAAAAAAAAAAAAAAATTGGATTTTTTCTAAGTACAAAATCGAGAGAGGCTAAAAATCACCTCTTTTTCCTTTTCTCGATCAGACACTTAGAAAAAAAATGGAAAAAAAAAAATAAAAAATTTGGATTTTTTCTAAGTACAAAATCGAGAGTGGCTAAAAATCACCTCTTTTTCCTTCTCTCGATCAGACACTTAGAAAAAAAAAAGAAAAAAAAAAAAAAATTGGATTTTTTCTAAGTACAAAATCGAGAGAGGCTAAAAATCACCTCTTTTTCCTTCTCTCGATCAGACACTTAGAAAAAAAACGGAAAAAAAAAAAAAAAAAATTGGATTTTTTCTAAGTACAAAATCGAGAGTGGCTAAAAATCACCTCTTTTTCCTTCTCTCGATCAGACACTTAGAAAAAAAACGGAAAAAAAAACAAAAAACATTTGGATTTTTTCTAAGTACAAAATCGAGAGTGGCTAAAAATCACCTCTTTTTCCTTCTCTCGATCAGACACTTAGAAAAAAAAATGAAAAAAAAAAAAAAAAAATTGCATTTTTTCTAAGTACAAAATCGAGAGAGGCTAAAAATCACCTCTTTTTCCTTCTCTCGATCAGACACTTAGAAAAAAAACGGAAAAAAAAAAAAAAAAAATTTGGATTTTTTCTAAGTACAAAATCGAGAGAGGCTAAAAATCACCTCTTTTTCCTTTTCTCGATCAGACACTTAGAAAAAAAACGGGAAAAAAAAAATAAAAAATTTGGATTTTTTCTAAGTACAAAATCGAGAGAGGCTAAAAATCACCTCTTTTTCCTTCTCTCGATCAGACACTTAGAAAAAAAACTGAAAAAAAAAAAAAAAAATTTGGATTTTTTCTAAGTACAAAATCGAGAGTGGCTAAAAATCACCTCTTTTTCCTTCTCTCGATCAGACACTTAGAAAAAAAACGGAAAAAAAAAAAAAAAAAATTTGGATTTTTTCTAAGTACAAAATCGAGAGAGGCTAAAAATCACCTCTTTTTCCTTCTCTCGATCAGACACTTAGAAAAAAAAAAGAAAAAAAAAAAAAAAAAATTGGATTTTTTCTAAGTACAAAATCGAGAGAGGCTAAAAATCACCTCTTTTTCCTTCTCTCGATCAGACACTTAGAAAAAAAACGGAAAAAAAAAAAAAAAAAATTTGGATTTTTTCTAAGTACAAAATCGAGAGTGGCTAAAAATCACCTCTTTTTCCTTCTCTCGATCAGACACTTAGAAAAAAAACGGAAAAAAAAAAAAAAAAAAATTGGATTTTTTCTAAGTACAAAATCGAGAGAGGCTAAAAATCACCTCTTTTTCCTTTTCTCGATCAGACACTTACAAAAAAAATGGAAAAAAAAAAAAAAAAATTTGGATTTTTTCTAAGTTACAAAATCGAGAGTGGCTAAAAATCACCTCTTTTTCCTTCTCTCGATCAGACACTTAGAAAAAAAAATGAAAAAAAAAAAAAAAAATTGGATTTTTTCTAAGTACAAAATCGAGAGAGGCTAAAAATCACCTCTTTTTCCTTCTCTCGATCAGACACTAAAAAAAAAAACGGAAAAAAAAAAAAAAAAAATTGGATTTTTTCTAAGTACAAAATCGAGAGTGGCTAAAAATCACCTCTTTTTCCTTCTCTCGATCAGACACTTAGAAAAAAAAAGGAAAAAAAAAAAAAAAAATTTGGATTTTTTCTAAGTACAAAATCGAGAGTGGCTAAAAATCACCTCTTTTTCCTTCTCTCGATCAGACACTTAGAAAAAAAAATGAAAAAAAAAAAAAAAAAATTGCATTTTTTCTAAGTACAAAATCGAGAGAGGCTAAAAATCACCTCTTTTTCCTTCTCTCGATCAGACACTTAGAAAAAAAACGGAAAAAAAAAAAAAAAAAATTTGGATTTTTTCTAAGTACAAAATCGAGAGTGGCTAAAAATCACCTCTTTTTCCTTCTCTCGATCAGACACTTAGAAAAAAAAATGAAAAAAAAAAAAAAAATTGGATTTTTTCTAAGTACAAAATCGAGAGAGGCTAAAAATCACCTCTTTTTCCTTCTCTCGATCAGACACTTAGAAAAAAAACGGAAAAAAAAAAATAAAATTTGGATTTTTTCTAAGTACAAAATCGAGAGTGGCTAAAAATCACCTATTTTTCCTTCTCTCGATCAGACACTTAGAAAAAAAAATGAAAAAAAAAAAAAAAATTGGATTTTTTCTAAGTACAAAATCGAGAGAGGCTAAAAATCACCTCTTTTTCCTTCTCTCGATCAGACACTTAGAAAAAAAACGGAAAAAAAAAAAATAAAATTTGGATTTTTTCTAAGTACAAAATCGAGAGTGGCTAAAAATCACCTATTTTTCCTTCTCTCGATCAGACACTTAGAAAAAAAAATGAAAAAAAAAAAAAAAAAAATTGCATTTTTTCTAAGTACAAAATCGAGAGAGGCTAAAAATCACCTCTTTTTCCTTCTCTCGATCAGACACTTAGAAAAAAAACGGAAAAAAAAAAAAAAAAAATTTGGATTTTTTCTAAGTACAAAATCGAGAGTGGCTAAAATCACCTCTTTTTCCTTCTCTCGATCAGACACTTAGAAAAAAAAATGAAAAAAAAAAAAACAAATTGGATTTTTTCTAAGTACAAAATCGAGAGAGGCTAAAAATCACCTATTTTTCCTTCTCTCGATCAGACACTTAGAAAAAAAAACGGAAAAAAAAAAAAAAAAAATTTGGATTTTTTCTAAGTACAAAATCGAGAGTGGCTAAAAATCACCTCTTTTTCCTTCTCTCGATCAGACACTTAGAAAAAAAACGGAAAAAAAAAAAAAAATATATTTGGATTTTTTCTAAGTACAAAATCGAGAGAGGCTAAAAATCACCTCTTTTTCCTTTTCTCGATCAGACACTTAGAAAAAAAACGGAAAAAAAAAAAAAAAAATTTGGATTTTTTCTAAGTACAAAATCGAGAGAGGCTAAAAATCACCTCTTTTTCCTTCTCTCGATCAGACACTTAGAAAAAAAACGGAAAAAAAAAAAAAAAAAATTGGATTTTTTCTAAGTACAAAATCGAGAGTGGCTAAAAATCACCTCTTTTTCCTTCTCTCGATCAGACACTTAGAAAAAAAACGGAAAAAAAAAAAAAAAAAATTGGATTTTTTCTAAGTACAAAATCGAGAGTGGCTAAAAATCACCTCTTTTTCCTTCTCTCGATCAGACACTTAGAAAAAAAAATGAAAAAAAAAAAAAAAAAAATTGCATTTTTTCTAAGTACAAAATCGAGAGAGGCTAAAAATCACCTCTTTTTCCTTCTCTCGATCAGACACTTAGAAAAAAAACGGAAAAAAAAAAAAAAAAATTTGGATTTTTTCTAAGTACAAAATCGAGAGTGGCTAAAAATCACCTCTTTTTCCTTCTCTCGATCAGACACTTAGAAAAAAAAATGAAAAAAAAAAAAAAATTGGATTTTTTCTAAGTACAAAATCGAGAGAGGCTAAAAATCACCTCTTTTTCCTTCTCTCGATCAGACACTTAGAAAAAAAACGGAAAAAAAAAAAAAAAAAAATTGGATTTTTTCTAAGTACAAAATCGAGAGTGGCTAAAAATCACCTCTTTTTCCTTCTCTCGATCAGACACTTAGAAAAAAAAATGAAAAAAAAAAAAAAAAAAATTGGATTTTTTCTAAGTACAAATCGAGAGAGGCTAAAAATCACCTCTTTTTCCTTCTCTCGATCAGACACTTAGAAAAAAAACGGAAAAAAAAAAAAAAAAATTTGGATTTTTTCTAAGTACAAAATTGAGAGTGGCTAAAAATCACCTCTTTTTCCTTCTCTCGATCAGACACTTAGAAAAAAAAACGGAAAAAAAAAAAAAAATTGGATTTTTTCTAAGTACAAAATCGAGAGAGGCTAAAAATCACCTCTTTTTTCCTTTTCTCGATCAGACACTTAGAAAAAAAATGGAAAAAAAAAAAAAAAAAATTTGGATTTTTTCTAAGTACAAAATCGAGAGTGGCTAAAAATCACCTCTTTTTCCTTCTCTCGATCAGACACTTAGAAAAAAAAATGAAAAAAAAAAAAAAAAATTGGATTTTTTCTAAGTACAAAATCGAGAGAGGCTAAAAATCACCTCTTTTTCCTTCTCTCGATCAGACACTTAGAAAAAAAACGGAAAAAAAAAAAAAAAAAAATTTGGATTTTTTCTAAGTACAAAATCGAGAGTGGCTAAAAATCACCTCTTTTTCCTTCTCTCGATCAGACACTTAGAAAAAAAACGGAAAAAAAAAAAAAAAAAAAATTTGGATTTTTTCTAAGTACAAAATCGAGAGTGGCTAAAAATCACCTCTTTTTCCTTCTCTCGATCAGACACTTAGAAAAAAAAATGAAAAAAAAAAAAAAAAAAATTGCATTTTTTCTAAGTACAAAATCGAGAGAGGCTAAAAATCACCTCTTTTTCCTTCTCTCGATCAGACACTTAAAAAAAAAACGGAAAAAAAAAAAAAAAAAATTGGATTTTTTCTAAGTACAAAATCGAGAGTGGCTAAAAATCACCTCTTTTTCCTTCTCTCTCGATCAGACACTTAGAAAAAAAAATGAAAAAAAAAAAAAAAATTGGATTTTTTCTAAGTACAAAATCGAGAGAGGCTGAAAATCACCTCTTTTTCCTTCTCTCGATCAGACACTTAGAAAAAAACGGAAAAAAAAAAATAAAAAATTTGGATTTTTCTAAGTACAAAATCGAGAGAGGCTAAAAATCACCTCTTTTTCCTTCTCTCGATCAGACACTTAGAAAAAAAACGGAAAAAAAAAAAAAAAAAATTTGGATTTTTTCTAAGTACAAAATCGAGAGTGGCTAAAAATCACCTCTTTTTCCTTCTCTCGATCAGACACTTAGAAAAAAAACGGAAAAAAAAAAAAAAAAAATTGGATTTTTTCTAAGTACAAAATCGAGAGAGGCTAAAAATCACCTCTTTTTCCTTTTCTCGATCAGACACTTAGAAAAAAAATGGAAAAAAAAAAAAAAAAATTTGGATTTTTTCTAAGTACAAAATCGAGAGTGGCTAAAAATCACCTCTTTTTCCTTCTCTCGATCAGACACTTAGAAAAAAAATGAAAAAAAAAAAAAAAAATTGGATTTTTTCTAAGTACAAAATCGAGAGAGGCTAAAAATCACCTCTTTTTCCTTCTCTCGATCAGACACTTAGAAAAAAAACGGAAAAAAAAAAAAAAATTGGATTTTTTCTAAGTACAAAATCGAGAGTGGCTAAAAATCACCTCTTTTTCCTTCTCTCGATCAGACACTTAGAAAAAAAACGGAAAAAAAAAAAAAAAAAATTGGATTTTTTCTAAGTACAAAATCGAGAGTGGCTAAAAATCACCTCTTTTTCCTTCTCTCGATCAGACACTTAGAAAAAAAAATGAAAAAAAAAAAAAAAAAAAATTGCATTTTTTCTAAGTACAAAATCGAGAGAGGCTAAAAATCACCTCTTTTCCTTCTCTCGATCAGACACTTAGAAAAAAAAACGGAAAAAAAAAAAAAAAAAATTTGGATTTTTTCTAAGTACAAAATCGAGAGTGGCTAAAAATCACCTCTTTTTCCTTCTCTCGATCAGACACTTAGAAAAAAAAATGAAAAAAAAAAAAAAAATTGGATTTTTTCTAAGTACAAAATCGAGAGAGGCTAAAAATCACCTCTTTTTCCTTCTCTCGATCAGACACTTAGAAAAAAAACGGAAAAAAAAAAAAAAAAAAATTTGGATTTTTTCTAAGTACCAAAATCGAGAGTGGCTAAAAATCACCTCTTTTTCCTTCTCTCGATCAGACACTTAGAAAAAAAAATGAAAAAAAAAAAAAAAAAAATTGCATTTTTTCTAAGTACAAAATCGAGAGAGGCTAAAAATCACCTCTTTTTCCTTCTCTCGATCAGACACTTAGAAAAAAAACGGAAAAAAAAAAAAAAAAAATTTGGATTTTTTCTAAGTACAAAATCGAGAGTGGCTAAAAATCACCTCTTTTTCCTTCTCTCGATCAGACACTTAGAAAAAAAACGGAAAAAAAAAAAAAAAATTGGATTTTTCTAAGTACAAAATCGAGAGAGGCTAAAAATCACCTCTTTTTCCTTTTCTCGATCAGACACTTAGAAAAAAATGGAAAAAAAAAAAAAAAAAATTTGGATTTTTTCTAAGTACAAAATCGAGAGTGGCTAAAAATCACCTCTTTTTCCTTCTCTCGATCAGACACTTAGAAAAAAAAAAAAAAAAAAAAAAAAAAATTGGATTTTTTCTAAGTACAAAATCGAGAGAGGCTAAAATCACCTCTTTTTCCTTCTCTCGATCAGACACTTAGAAAAAAAACGGAAAAAAAAAAAAAAAAAAATTGGATTTTTTCTAAGTACAAAATCGAGAGTGGCTAAAAATCACCTCTTTTTCCTTCTCTCGATCAGACACTTAGAAAAAAAACGGAAAAAAAAAAAAAAAAATTTGGATTTTTCTAAGTACAAAATCGAGAGTGGCTAAAAATCACCTCTTTTTTCTTCTCTCGATCAGACACTTAGAAAAAAAAATGAAAAAAAAAAATAAAAAAATTGCATTTTTTCTAAGTACAAAATCGAGAGAGGCTAAAAATCACCTCTTTTTCCTTCTCTCGATCAGACACTTAGAAAAAAAAACGGAAAAAAAAAAAAAAAAAAATTGGATTTTTTCTAAGTACAAAATCGAGAGTGGCTAAAAATCACCTCTTTTTCCTTCTCTCGATCAGACACTTAGAAAAAAAACGGAAAAAAAAAAAAAAAATTGGATTTTTTCTAAGTACAAAATCGAGAGAGGCTAAAAATCACCTCTTTTTCCTTTTCTCGATCAGACACTTAGAAAAAAAATGGAAAAAAAAAAATAAAAAATTTGGATTTTTTCTAAGTACAAAAATCGAGAGTGGCTAAAAATCACCTCTTTTTCCTTCTCTCGATCAGACACTTAGAAAAAAAAAAGAAAAAAAAAAAAAATTGATTTTTTCTAAGTACAAAATCGAGAGAGGCTAAAAATCACCTCTTTTTCCTTCTCTCGATCAGACACTTAGAAAAAAAACGGAAAAAAAAAAAAAAAAATTGGATTTTTTCTAAGTACAAAATCGAGAGTGGCTAAAAATCACCTCTTTTTCCTTCTCTCGATCAGACACTTAGAAAAAAAACGGAAAAAAAAACAAAAAACATTTGGATTTTTTCTAAGTACAAAATCGAGAGTGGCTAAAAATCACCTCTTTTTCCTTCTCTCGATCAGACACTTAGAAAAAAAAATGAAAAAAAAAAAAAAAAAAATTGCATTTTTTCTAAGTACAAAATCGAGAGAGGCTAAAAATCACCTCTTTTTCCTTCTCTCGATCAGACACTTAGAAAAAAAAACGGAAAAAAAAAAAAAAAAAATTTGGATTTTTTCTAAGTACAAAATCGAGAGAGGCTAAAAATCACCTCTTTTTCCTTTTCTCGATCAGACACTTAGAAAAAAAACGGGAAAAAAAAATAAAAAATTTGGATTTTTTCTAAGTACAAAATCGAGAGAGGCTAAAAATCACCTCTTTTTCCTTCTCTCGATCAGACACTTAGAAAAAAAACTGAAAAAAAAAAAAAAAATTTGGATTTTTTCTAAGTACAAAATCGAGAGTGGCTAAAAATCACCTCTTTTTCCTTCTCTCGATCAGACACTTAGAAAAAAAACGGAAAAAAAAAAAAAAAAAATTTGGATTTTTTCTAAGTACAAAATCGAGAGAGGCTAAAAATCACCTCTTTTTCCTTCTCTCGATCAGACACTTAGAAAAAAAAAAAAAAAAAAAAAAAAAAAATTGGATTTTTTCTAAGTACAAAATCGAGAGAGGCTAAAAATCACCTCTTTTTTCCTTCTCTCGATCAGACACTTAGAAAAAAAACGGAAAAAAAAAAAAAAAACATTTGGATTTTTTCTAAGTACAAAATCGAGAGTGGCTAAAAATCACCTCTTTTTCCTTCTCTCGATCAGACACTTAGAAAAAAAACGGAAAAAAAAAAAAAAAAAAAATTGGATTTTTTCTAAGTACAAAATCGAGAGAGGCTAAAAATCACCTCTTTTTCCTTTTCTCGATCAGACACTTACAAAAAAAATGGAAAAAAAAAAAAAAAATTTGGATTTTTTCTGGATTTTTTCTAAGTACAAAATCGAGAGTGGCTAAAAATCACCTCTTTTTCCTTCTCTCGATCAGACACTTAGAAAAAAAAATGAAAAAAAAAAAAAAAAATTGGATTTTTTCTAAGTACAAAATCGAGAGAGGCTAAAAATCACCTCTTTTTCCTTCTCTCGATCAGACACTAAAAAAAAAAACGGAAAAAAAAAAAAAAAAAATTGGATTTTTTCTAAGTACAAAATCGAGAGTGGCTAAAAATCACCTCTTTTTCCTTCTCTCGATCAGACACTTAGAAAAAAAAAGGAAAAAAAAAAAAAAAAATTTGGATTTTTTCTAAGTACAAAATCGAGAGTGGCTAAAAATCACCTCTTTTTCCTTCTCTCGATCAGACACTTAGAAAAAAAAATGAAAAAAAAAAAAAAAAAATTGCATTTTTTCTAAGTACAAAATCGAGAGAGGCTAAAAATCACCTCTTTTTCCTTCTCTCGATCAGACACTTAGAAAAAAAACGGAAAAAAAAAAAAAAAAATTTGGATTTTTTCTAAGTACAAAATCGAGAGTGGCTAAAAATCACCTCTTTTTCCTTCTCTCGATCAGACACTTAGAAAAAAAAATGAAAAAAAAAAAAAAAATTGGATTTTTTCTAAGTACAAAATCGAGAGAGGCTAAAAATCACCTCTTTTTCCTTCTCTCGATCAGACACTTAGAAAAAAAACGGAAAAAAAAAAATAAAATTTGGATTTTTTCTAAGTACAAAATCGAGAGTGGCTAAAAATCACCTATTTTTCCTTCTCTCGATCAGACACTTAGAAAAAAAAATGAAAAAAAAAAAAAAAATTGGATTTTTTCTAAGTACAAAATCGAGAGAGGCTAAAAATCACCTCTTTTTCCTTCTCTCGATCAGACACTTAGAAAAAAAACGGAAAAAAAAAAAATAAAATTTGGATTTTTTCTAAGTACAAAATCGAGAGTGGCTAAAAATCACCTATTTTTCCTTCTCTCGATCAGACACTTAGAAAAAAAAATGAAAAAAAAAAAAAAATAAATTGCATTTTTTCTAAGTACAAAATCGAGAGAGGCTAAAAATCACCTCTTTTTCCTTCTCTCGATCAGACACTTAGAAAAAAAACGGAAAAAAAAAAAAAAAAAATTTGGATTTTTTCTAAGTACAAAATCGAGAGTGGCTAAAATCACCTCTTTTTCCTTCTCTCGATCAGACACTTAGAAAAAAAAATGAAAAAAAAAAAAAAAAATTGGATTTTTTCTAAGTACAAAATCGAGAGAGGCTAAAAATCACCTATTTTTCCTTCTCTCGATCAGACACTTAGAAAAAAAACGGAAAAAAAAAAAAAAAAAATTTGGATTTTTTCTAAGTACAAAATCGAGAGTGGCTAAAAATCACCTCTTTTTCCTTCTCTCGATCAGACACTTAGAAAAAAAACGGAAAAAAAAAAAAAAAAAATTTGGATTTTTTCTAAGTACAAAATCGAGAGAGGCTAAAAATCACCTCTTTTTCCTTTTCTCGATCAGACACTTAGAAAAAAAACGGAAAAAAAAAAAAAAAAATTTGGATTTTTTCTAAGTACAAAATCGAGAGAGGCTAAAAATCACCTCTTTTTCCTTCTCTCGATCAGACACTTAGAAAAAAAACGGAAAAAAAAAAAAAAAAATTTGGATTTTTTCTAAGTACAAAATCGAGAGTGGCTAAAAATCACCTCTTTTTCCTTCTCTCGATCAGACACTTAGAAAAAAAACGGAAAAAAAAAAAAAAAAAAATTGGATTTTTTCTAAGTACAAAATCGAGAGTGGCTAAAAATCACCTCTTTTTCCTTCTCTCGATCAGACACTTAGAAAAAAAAATGAAAAAAAAAAAAAAAAAAATTGCATTTTTTCTAAGTACAAAATCGAGAGAGGCTAAAAATCCCCTCTTTTTCCTTCTCTCGATCAGACACTTAGAAAAAAAACGGAAAAAAAAAAAAAAAAAATTTGGATTTTTTCTAAGTACAAAATCGAGAGTGGCTAAAAATCACCTCTTTTTCCTTCTCTCGATCAGACACTTAGAAAAAAAACGGAAAAAAAAAAAAAAAAAATTGGATTTTTTCTAAGTACAAAATCGAGAGAGGCTAAAAATCACCTCTTTTTCCTTTTCTCGATCAGACACTTAGAAAAAAAATGGAAAAAAAAAAAAAAAAATTTGGATTTTTTCTAAGTACAAAATCGAGAGTGGCTAAAAATCACCTCTTTTTCCTTCTCTCGATCAGACGCTTAGAAAAAAAAATGAAAAAAAAAAAAAAAAAATTGGATTTTTTCTAAGTACAAAATCGAGAGAGGCTAAAAATCACCTCTTTTTCCTTCTCTTGATCAGACACTTAGAAAAAAAACGGAAAAAAAAAAAAAAAAAATTTGGATTTTTTCTAAGTACAAAATCGAGAGAGGCTAAAAATCACCTCTTTTTCCTTTTCTCGATCAGACACTTAGAAAAAAAAAAGAAAAAAAAAAAAAAAAATTGGATTTTTTCTAAGTACAAAATCGAGAGAGGCTAAAAATCACCTCTTTTTCCTTCTCTCGATCAGACACTTAGAAAAAAAACGGAAAAAAAAAAAAAAAAAAATTGGATTTTTTCTAAGTACAAAATCGAGAGTGGCTAAAAATCACCTCTTTTTCCTTCTCTCGATCAGACACTTAGAAAAAAAACGGAAAAAAAAAAAAAAAAAATTGGATTTTTTCTAAGTACAAAATCGAGAGAGGCTAAAAATCACCTCTTTTTCCTTTTCTCGATCAGACACTTAGAAAAAAAATGGAAAAAAAAAAAAAAAAAATTTGGATTTTTTCTAAGTACAAAATCGAGAGAGGCTAAAAATCACCTCTTTTTCCTTCTCTCGATCAGACACTTAGAAAAAAAACGGAAAAAAAAAAAAAAAAATTTGGATTTTTTCTAAGTACAAAATCGAGAGTGGCTAAAAATCACCTCTTTTTCCTTCTCTCGATCAGACACTTAGAAAAAAAACGGAAAAAAAAAAAAAAAAAAATTGGATTTTTTCTAAGTACAAAATCGAGAGTGGCTAAAAATCACCTCTTTTTCCTTCTCTCGATCAGACACTTAGAAAAAAAAATGAAAAAAAAAAAAAAAAAAATTGCATTTTTTCTAAGTACAAAATCGAGAGAGGCTAAAAATCCCCTCTTTTTCCTTCTCTCGATCAGACACTTAGAAAAAAAACGGAAAAAAAAAAAAAAAAAATTTGGATTTTTTCTAAGTACAAAATCGAGAGTGGCTAAAAATCACCTCTTTTTCCTTCTCTCGATCAGACACTTAGAAAAAAAACGGAAAAAAAAAAAAAAAAATTGGATTTTTTCTAAGTACAAAATCGAGAGAGGCTAAAAATCACCTCTTTTTCCTTTTCTCGATCAGACACTTAGAAAAAAAATGGAAAAAAAAAAAAAAAAATTTGGATTTTTTCTAAGTACAAAATCGAGAGTGGCTAAAAATCACCTCTTTTTCCTTCTCTCGATCAGACGCTTAGAAAAAAAAATGAAAAAAAAAAAAAAAAAATTGGATTTTTTCTAAGTACAAAATCGAGAGAGGCTAAAAATCACCTCTTTTTCCTTCTCTTGATCAGACACTTAGAAAAAAAACGGAAAAAAAAAAAAAAAAAATTTGGATTTTTTCTAAGTACAAAATCGAGAGAGGCTAAAAATCACCTCTTTTTCCTTTTCTCGATCAGACACTTAGAAAAAAAAATGAAAAAAAAAAAAAAAATTGGATTTTTTCTAAGTACAAAATCGAGAGAGGCTAAAAATCACCTCTTTTTCCTTCTCTCGATCAGACACTTAGAAAAAAAACGGAAAAAAAAAAAAAAAAAAATTGGATTTTTTCTAAGTACAAAATCGAGAGTGGCTAAAAATCACCTCTTTTTCCTTCTCTCGATCAGACACTTAGAAAAAAAACGGAAAAAAAAAAAAAAAAAATTGGATTTTTTCTAAGTACAAAATCGAGAGAGGCTAAAAATCACCTCTTTTTCCTTTTCTCGATCAGACACTTAGAAAAAAAATGGAAAAAAAAAAAAAAAAAATTTGGATTTTTTCTAAGTACAAAATCGAGAGTGGCTAAAAATCACCTCTTTTTCCTTCTCTCGATCAGACACTTAGAAAAAAAAATGAAAAAAAAAAAAAAAAAATTGGATTTTTTCTAAGTACAAAATCGAGAGAGGCTAAAAATCACCTCTTTTTCCTTCTCTCGATCAGACACTTAGAAAAAAAACGGAAAAAAAAAAAAAAAAAATTTGGATTTTTTCTAAGTACAAAATCGAGAGTGGCTAAAAATCACCTCCTTTTCCTTCTCTCGATCAGACACTTAGAAAAAAAACGGAAAAAAAAAAAAAAAAAATTTGGATTTTTTCTAAGTACAAAATCGAGAGTGGCTAAAAATCACCTCTTTTTCCTTCTCTCGATCAGACACTTAGAAAAAAAAATGAAAAAAAAAAAAAAAAAATTGGATTTTTTCTAAGTACAAAATCGAGAGAGGCTAAAAATCACCTCTTTTTCCTTCTCTCGATCAGACACTTAGAAAAAAAACGGAAAAAAAAAAAAAAAAAAATTTGGATTTTTTCTAAGTACAAAATCGAGAGTGGCTAAAAATCACCTCTTTTTCCTTCTCTCGATCAGACACTTAGAAAAAAAACGGAAAAAAAAAAAAAAAAAATTTGGATTTTTTCTAAGTACAAAATCGAGAGTGGCTAAAAATCACCTCTTTTTCCTTCTCTCGATCAGACACTTAGAAAAAAAAATGAAAAAAAAAAAAAAAATTGGATTTTTTCTAAGTACAAAATCGAGAGAGGCTAAAAATCACCTCTTTTTCCTTCTCTCGATCAGACACTTAGAAAAAAAACGGAAAAAAAAAAAAAAAAAAATTGGATTTTTTCTAAGTACAAAATCGAGAGTGGCTAAAAATCACCTCTTTTTCCTTCTCTCGATCAGACACTTAGAAAAAAAACGGAAAAAAAAAAAAAAAAAAATTGGATTTTTTCTAAGTACAAAATCGAGAGTGGCTAAAAATCACCTCTTTTTTCCTTCTCTCGATCAGACACTTAGAAAAAAAAATGAAAAAAAAAATAAAAAAATTGCATTTTTTCTAAGTACAAAATCGAGAGAGGCTAAAAATCACCTCTTTTTCCTTCTCTCGATCAGACACTTAGAAAAAAAACGGAAAAAAAAAAAAAAAAAATTGGATT